>NC_060909.1:1633791-1651291 GCF_014805685.1 Silurus meridionalis
GTTTCACAGTGCATCATTTAAGCATGTTTTTTCCAAGTTTAATATATTTTTAGTTTTCTGATCTGTTAGGGGAATCCCAAGTCTGACTCATATACACACACACACACACACACACACACACACACACACACACACACATTCATGAGTTCCAGAGCCAAACTGCAGCATGTTGATCATTTTCTATGTTTTTTTTTGTGTTTTATTTTCATACTTGGACTTTCTCTCATGTTTTCTTTGTACCGTCTGGAGAAACACACAGCCAACAGCTTCCAACCTCCTGCTGTTGCCAAGACGACTGTGTCAACAAACAAAAGCCGGGGCTGAACGTGTGTCAGTGTGGGGAAATTACCTCATTATATCAATTAGCAACCGATTCCTGAATGTTCGTTGTCTGAGGCCCACAATAAAAACGCGTTCTGGGGTGTGGGATGTTTCTCAGTTTTAGGTGATAATTGTTGGTTCAGTTCTGATACAGTTGAGTAATGCATCTTTCAGGAGCGTATCAGCCTGGACATCTTCCAACACGTTTGCAACACCCAGCGGTGTGGAGAAATACTATTTACCCACATTTCTCCTTCTGACCCACTCAGATCAGTCGCGTGAAAATGACTCGGTGTTGCACAGATCAGAAACACGAGTGTTCCAAAGGTGTCCCTCATGAGAGACTCGGAGGTGATGGTGGTGAGACGATACGAAAAAGAAACCTTGGGAGGAACCATTGAATTATTCTTTGAACTAGGAGACCCAAACCTGTTCCAGCATGACGATGCTCCTTTGCAACAAAGCCAGTTCTATGAAGATCTTCTTTACATGTGTTGGAAGATATGGAACATCTCCTGCTGTAGAGATCCAAATTTATTGAACATGATGAGTATGAACGATGATGAGTATTACCAACACCCTTAAACTCAGTGTGGTAGCGAGATGTCGGGGGTCCTGAGGGATGTCCTGTATCACCCGTCCCCTGTGGATTTGTGGATTATGGGTCCTTGCTGTTATTTGTGCACTGGGTGTGTTATGGAGCTCAGACATCACAAACAACACACACCCTCCATGTATAGACTCCCCAGTCCTTAAAAGTCATGTAATGATAGCTGTCGAAACAAAACAAGGCAAAACTAAATATATATAAAGATCCATCTTCCTGGAGACAGAACAGGAAAAGAAAGTCTGGTTTTATTTAATCCGTTGTTTTTGCACATCTCTACTCACTATGAGTTTATCCCTAACATGTGAGCCAGTGGTAACAATGGCAACTAAAAAACTCCCTGAGACTTCAGAAGGCAGAAATCTTGAGAAGAACCAGACAGGAACCTCATCCTCATCACCAAGTGCTCATTTATTACAGTTCCATCATTGTTGAGGTTATCACCTGCTCACTGATGGAGACTCGAGTGTAAATCTGTTCATGGTGAATTGTAGCCCTAAACCACTCGAGCTGTTTATATCAATTACAGTCCAAATCCATTTTCATGCTTCCACAGGAATCTCATGGATCTTTTGTTCATGTGAAACATTCACTTACAAGTAAGTGGTCTCCAGTTGAAGAGAGCTCCATCCAAAGGATGGGCATCAGGATGAATCAGGCAGGTCCAGAGAGTAGAGAGGGACAGGATCACTGCTGCCTCAGGAACATGTGCAGCAGAGCTTCTATCCTTGTGTGGGATGGCATTTTTCTGCTCTTGTCTCCTGATCTCCTCAGAGAGAGCAAACTGAGGAACACTGAAACGGCTGGAACATTCCACATTAGGATTCCATTCTCTGTAGTAAAAAATCAGATGTGTGTGTGTGTCTGTGTGTACTAAACTCATTACCTTGCTTTAATCTTTGTCCTGTTTACATCCCCAGTCATAGCCCTGTCTGTCTGTCCCCCTGTCTGTCTGTCCCCCTGTGTGTCTGTCTGACTGACTCCTTGTCTGTCTGTCCCCCTGTCTGTCTGTCTGTCTGTCTGTCTGACTGTCTTTTTTCCAGTTTGTTTTTTTTGTTTGTTTTTTTGTTTTTTTGTCTGTTTTTCTATAATTCTGTCTGTCTGTCTGTCTTGCTCTTTCTTTCTCTTTCTCTCTCTCTCTCTCTCTCTCTCTCTCTCTCTCTCTCTCTCTCTCTCTCTCTCTCTCTCTCTCTCTCTCTCTCCTTCCTTCCTTCCTTCCTTCCTTCCTTCCTTTCTGCTAAGAAAGCTATTTTCTGCTAATGACTGGACACTGTAGAAATTCACATCCCACAGAAAAAATTACCTGGTTTAGTTTTTGTATTGTTTTTTATTTATTTTTTTTTTTTTATGCAAAATATTTATATCATTTTAATGAAAACTCTGAACCACGTGCAGATCTTTTGAAGATCGTTCCAGGTTTAAGGTCGTTCTCCACGAGAACAGCATCAGTGTGTGTGAATGTTATAGACTGTAGAATAAACCACAATGGCAGCACGCAGTTTTACGTAACAAATCCACGACCAGGTTCAGCCCCAGAGCTGAGCATTTCCAATGAGTACATTTTGTCATACTTTTCTCCAACCTGTCGTTCAAGGAGCCCCAAACAGATGATGAAGTAGAGGAGGAGGATGAAGAGGGTGATGATGATGAGGATGAAGAGGACAGGAAGGAGGAGAAGACCAGAGGACCGGCTCAGCTGTGTGCTCAGCTCAGAGCTACAATCCAGCGATTTCTCCACAATATGGGCAGAGTTCTGGCCATCATACTGCTGGGGCTGGCTGGTGAGGAACCACACGCGCACACACACGCACACACACACACACATGCACACACACATACACTAATAAAATACAGACAACACATACAGTATATAAACATTATTATAAACTAATATAGCATTAGCTAAAGTCTCTGTTGTTGTTATTATTATTATTATTATTATTATTATTATTATTATTATTATTAATGATGAATAAAAAAGAAGTGTGTAAGTATTTATTATTTGTTTGAGATAAACATTGGTTTTACCTGCACAGGTATCACGTTGCCCTCGGCTTTCTCCTCCGTCTACTTCCTGCTCTTCATCATAGTGTGTACCTGGTGGGCCTGCCACCTTCCCATCAGCCACCTGGGCTTCAATGCGCTGTGTGTGATGGTGGGCTTGTTCACAGCCGGACACTTGGTGTGTCTGTATTTGTACCAGAGTACAGTGGCACAGAGCTTCCTCACCCCGAGCAGCCTGTGGGCCAGGTATGCTATACACACACACACACACACACACACATTCTCTAGTTTGTTTTTGATTGTCAGGAACTTTTTGATATAATTCATCCTGAGTGTATTCAGCTGTGAGTGAAAGTAAAGGTTGTGAGTGTGTGTGTAAGTGTTAAGTGAGGTGTGTGAGAGTTGTGTATGAGGTGTGTGTGTGTGTGTGTGTGTGTGTGTGTGTGTGTGTGTGTGTGTGTGTGTGTGTGTGTGTGTGTGTGAGGGCTGCGTGTGAGAGCTGTGTGTGAGGTTGTGTGAAGGCTGTGTGTGTGTGTGTGTGTGTGAGAGGTTATGTGTATAAGGGCTGTGTGTGAGGTTGTGTGTTTGAGGGCTGTGTGTGTGTGAGGTTGTGTGTTTGAGGGCTGTGTGTGTGTCTGTGAGGGTTGTGTGTGTAAGGGCTGTGTGTATATGGTGTGTGTGTGAGGGCTGTTTTTGAGGTTTGTGGGTGTGAGGGCTATGATTGTTGTGTGTGTGTGTGTGACTACGTTGCAGTCTGATCCAATTCAGCGCAATACAATTCAATGGGGAAAAAATCTGATGCTCTGAAAGTTCATTTCTTCTTTTATGTCTTCAGTTCAGACGGACAGCAAATCATCAATTTACTTAAGAGCCTTCTGACTTCTTACTCCTGGTCTTTTCACACACACGCCAAAAAAGCTGAAATACAACCAGACGTTCTTTTCCTGTTGTGTCTGCAGGAAGTTACAGCTCTGCCTCTGCCATGTTAATCTGTATTTTTTGTGACTCTCAGGACACGCCTCCGTCTCTGTAGTGTAGTGTGATGTGTTGTATTCACGTAGCAGCAGCGGTGCTGAGAGAACGCGCTCGAGATACAGTTTAGTGACAAGAAATCGATCTACATAGAGAATATTATTCACAAATCATTGTTCACTTTTAAAAATAATAAAAGTAAAGGGTGTGTGTGTGTGTGTATATATACAGGGAGTGCAGAATTATTAGGCAAATGAGTATTTTGACCACATCATCCTCGTTATGCATGTTGTCTTACTCCAAGCTGTATAGGCTGGAAAGCCTACTACCAATTAAGCATATTAGGTGATGTGCATCTCTGTAATGAGAAGGGGTGTGGTCTAATGACATCAACACCCTATATCAGGTGTGCATAATTATTAGGCAACTTCCTTTCCTTTGGCAAAATGGGTCAAAAGAAGGACTTGACAGGCTCAGAAAAGTCAAAAATAGTGAGATATATTGCAGAGGGATGCAGCAGTCTTAAAATAGCCAAGCTTCTGAAGCGTGATCATCGAACAATCAAGCGTTTCATTCAAAATAGTCGACAGGGTCGCAAGAAGCGTGTGGAAAAACCAAGGCGCAAAATAACTGCCCGTGAACTGAGAAAAGTCAAGCGTGCAGCTGCCAAGATGCCACTTGCCACCAGTTTGGCCATATTTCAGAGCTGCAACATCACTGGGTGCCCAAAAGCACAAGGTGTGCAATACTCAGAGACATGGCCAAGGTAAGAAAGGCAGAAAGTCGACCACCACTGAACAAGACACACAAGCTGAAAGCGTCAAGACTGGGCCAAGAAATATCTCAAGACTGATTTTTCTAAGGTTTTATGGACTGATGAAATGAGAGTGAGTCTTGATGGGCCAGATGGATGGGCCCGTGGCTGGATTGGTAAAGGGCAGAGAGCTCCAGTCCGACTCAGGCGCCAGCAAGGTGGAGGTGGAGTACTGGTTTGGGCTGGTATCATCAAAGATGAGCTTGTGGGGCCTTTTCGGGTTGAGGATGGAGTCAAGCTGAACTCCCAGTCCTACTGCCAGTTTCTGGAAGACACCTTCTTCAAGCAGTGGTACAGGAAGAAGTCTGCATCCTTCAAGAAAAACATGATTTTCATGCAGGACAATGCTCCATCACACACGTCCAAGTACTCCACAGCGTGGCTGGCAAGAAAGGGTATAAAAGAAGAAAATCTAATGATATGGCCTCCTTGTTCACCTGATCTGAACCCCATTGAGAACCTGTGGTCCATCATCAAATGTGCGATTTACAAGGAGGAAAACAGTACACCTCTCTGAACAGTGTCTGGGAGGCTGTGGTTGCTGCTGCACGCAATGTTGATGGTGAACAGATCAAAACACTGACAGAATCCATGGATGGCAGGCTTTTGAGTGTCCTTGCAAAGAAAGGTGGCTATATTGGTCACTGATTTGTTTTTGTTTGGTTTTGAATGTCAGAAATGTATATTTGTGAATGTTGAGATGTTATATTGGTTTCACTGGTAAAAATAAATAATTGAAATGGGTATGAATTTGTTTTTTGTTAAGTTGCCTAATAATTATGCACAGTAATAGTCACCTGCACACACAGATATCCCCTAAAATAGCTAAAACTAAAACTACTTCCAAAAATATTCAGCTTTGATATTAATGAGTTTTTGTGTTCATTGAGAACATGGTTGTTGTTCAAATTAATCCTCAAATAAAATTAATCCTCAAAAATACAACTTGCCTAATAATTCTGCACTCCTGTATATATATATATATATATATATATATATATATATATATATATATATATATACAGTGGAACCTCGGTTACGAATTTAATTCGTTCGGTACTTTATTCAGAACCTGAAAAGTTCGTATCGATACAAATTTCCCCATAATAATGAACAGAAACTTGTAATTCGTTCTGGACAACCAAAAATATTACTTAAATAAAAATAAAGCCAATATTCACTAATATTATTTACTTTTAACATGTTATATTAAAATCATACCACATAAAACATACAAAAGAGGAAAAGATCTTTACCGGTACTTTCCTTTGAGAAGACTCGCTGCAGGAGACGACGTTCGTAGAAGGGGAGGAGGGAGAGTTATTGTTTGGAAGGAGAATCTTATTATATTATATTATTATATATTATTATATATTATATTATTATATATTATTATATATTATATTATTATATATTATTATATATTATATTATAGAATATTAAAGACAGTGTTATTAACACTAACGCTGAGACAATTGTTGCATTAGAGGAAAATGAGAGCTGTTTCTTTAAGGCTACTATCAGTTGGTATTGAAGTCCAGAGTGAAATTCATTATGGGTATTGTACTTCGGAAAAGACTGTAACCCTGCTAATCTATCTTCATAAAAACAAGTAAAGTGGTTATGCATCGGCTAATGTTGTCCATCTCATCATTCCACGAGCATCAACTAACGAGTTGTTACGCTGCCGCCGGGAAAAGTTCAAGCGGATAAGTAACACGATGCTCTCGCTAGGGACACAGGACGCTAACTGATGTGACGAGCTGCATTGATAGACCAAAAACAACCAACTTGCCTGCGATTTTTTGGTGAGCGACGTTCGTATCCCGATATATTGTTCGTAACCAGGGGCAAAAATTTTGATGAACTGCGATTCGTACCCTGAATTATACGTATGCCGGGGCGTTCGTAACCCGAGGTTCCACTGTATATATATGTGTGTGTGTGTGTGTGTGTGTGTGTGTGTGTGTGTGTGTGAGTGAGTGAGTGAATGAATGAATGCAGGATGACGTAGTTTGCATGAGTGAGTGGGTGCAGGGATGAACGCGGTTGGCCTGGGAATGTTTGGATTTTTCCAAGCGGGAATAGACAGGAAGTGAAGTTTTTTTGGGACACACACACACGAACACTGACACTGCCATCATGCTAACTCTGGAAGCTTTTCTTTTTTCCTCCTTCAGACTTTTTGGCCTGAAGAACATCGTTAGACCTTTTAATTGCTCCTCCCACTCCGATGACCTCATATTCAACACGGAGCATGATTGGCCGGTGTACCTCAACCCAGGCATCCTCTTTCTCCTCTACATCAGCGTGGTAACGGTCCTGAAGATGAGCATTCCTGGGCACGTGGATAAGGTGCTTGATTATTAAGTGTGTGTCACTGGATGATGTCATACGATATTTGCATGTTGAGTGTATGATGTGATTTGTTTTACAGAAAGAGGGTGTGGGAGAGGAGGTGGAGCTTATGCTATGGGGGACGGACCAAAAAACCCCTGAAGATGACACTAAGGTGGGTCGACATTAAATCCTTAAAACATAATACAAAGAGAAAAAAATCTTAGGCGGTTTGTCTAGTGAGATTTTTCTGTAGTTTACAGACATTCGAGATTCCGACGTGGAAAATAAGACACATGACGTGTCTGCAGGAAATAGTTTTTACACTATATAACAGCGATGGAAGCAGTCTGGAAGTTTCCACCATTTTTTCGTGTGAAGAACTCAGCAGTTCACGTGTCGTGTTTGTGTGTTTTTTATTGTTATTACAGAGAATGTTGCTGACTTCAGGTGAAAGTCCTGGACAGGAAACTGACACGAACGATGCCAAAGCCCACGGCACCAACGGTTCCAGTCAACAAGACCTCGGTACGTCTGTGGGCTTCATTCAGCCTGAGTCACACTGTAGAGTAGAAAGAACTCGAGAATGATTGGCTCTTTATTTGAAGAAGGTCCAAAATGTGGTGTTGCTCAAATAAATGAGGGAAAAATAAAATTTTCTTTTATCAATTATCACAAACGTATCTCATTTCCTGTAGCTTGTGTCTCATTTCCTGTAGCTTATGTCTCATTTCCTGTAGTTTGTGTCTCATTTCCTGTAGTACACATCAAATTTCCTTTAATATGAATTTTCTGTAGATTGAGTCTCATTTCTTGTGGTATGCATCTTACATTTTAAAGTCTCTGTCTCATTTCTTGTAGTTTGAGTATCATTTCCTGTAGTTTGTGTCTCATTTGTTGTCGTGTGTCTCAAATTTCGAGTCTGTCTTTCTTGTAGTTTGTATCTAATTTCCTGTAGTTTGTGTCTCATTTCCTGTGGTTTGTATCTCATTTGCTGTGATATGCATCTAATTTCCTGTAGTTTGTGTCTCATTTCTGTAACTTGTGCCTCATTTCCTGTAGTTTGTGTCTCATTTCCTTTAGCATCCTCGATGTTATTTCCTGTACTATGCAGTGCCTGTAGCATGCATCTCATTTTCTGTAGCTTGTGTCTAATTTGCTGTCGTATGTCTCTAATTTCCTGTAGTCTGGATTTTCTGTAGTTTGTCTCATTTCTTGCACTTTGTGGCTCATTTTCTGTAGGTTGTTTCAGTTTCTGTAGTTTGTCTGTAGTTTGTCTCATTTTCACTACTTTATTTCTCATTTCCTCTAGTACACATCACATTTCTTGTAGTATGAATTTCCTGTAGTTTGTCTCATTTCCTGTAGTACGCATCACATTTCTTGTAGTTTGTGTTTCATTTGCTATAACATTAATTGACTTGAAATAAAATAAAATTTGTGTAAAAATATTCAGTTATTAAGCTGTGTGTGTGTGTGTGTGTGTGTGTGTGTGTGTGTGTGTGTGTGTGTGTGTGTGTGTGTGTGTCAGGTCCCAGTACAGAAACAGAGCAGCAGCAGGACAGTCCTATACGATTAGCAGGGAGGATGATCATGCAGCAGAGTTACATCGGTGCTCTCATCGCTATGATGGTAACGTCCTCATCATCCTTTTTAACATATAAACCACTCATACATGTACTTTTTATGTTCTGATGGATTATATGAACACACACACACACACACACACACACACACACACACACACACACACATACAGGTATGGAGTATCACCTATCACAGCTGGTTGACGTTTGTGCTGCTCTTATGGGCGTGTGTGATCTGGATGCTTCGAGCTCGCCGCCACTTCGCCATGCTCTGCTCGCCCTTCCTCCTGCTCTACGGCCTCGTCCTCTGCAGCCTGAACTATGTCTGGGCCATGGACCTGGAGCATGAACTTCCAAAACATCTGGGCTCTATGAGCCTGAGGCAGATGGGACTGGACCGAGCACCTTATCCCTGTCTACGTCTGGGAGCCATGGTAAGATCTTCAGTAGTTTTTTAACACACATGATTTCTGTATGAATTGTACAGTATTTTAAAAAGTGAGTACACCCCTCACATTTCAGCAACCATTTTAGTATCTTCTCAAGAGACAGTACTATGGAACATAGAGGGTACAAAGAAAATTGTGTCTTGCCTACAGTCAAGCATGGTGGGGGTAGCATCATGGTCTGGGGCTGCATGAGTGCTGCTGTTACTGGTGTTGTGAAAATGATGCCCTCCATTCAGAAACTGGGCTGGTGATCAAGTGGCCAAGTATGTCTCCAGACCTGAACAATTTTGAGCACCTGTGGAGCATCCTCAAGTGGAAGATGGAGAAGACTACTCCAAAATATATCGAAGTTTCTATAGTACTGTCCCTTGAGAACGTATAATAAAACGGTTGCTGAAATGTGAGTGGTGTACTTACTTTTGTGAGATACTGTATTTACCTGATCTCTAATGAGGACTCCATCTACTGCGCAGCTGCTGTTCATGCTGACATTCTGGCTGCTTTTACGACACTCAGTAAAGGATAAGTTTGGGAGGAAGAAGAAGCAGAGCGTCCCGCTTGAGGAGGTCACTACTGGAGGTACACTAAGTCTGAGCTACACTCCTCACCTTCTCATGAAAACTATGTCCATCTGAACATGCATTTCTTCTGTGCAAATTCCTCATTCTCCAGAGGCCGCAGGTCATGATGACTCCATCTTAAAGCTGCTCGGGAGGGTGGTGATGAGTCTTTATGCCAAGTATTGGATCTATGTGTGTGGAGGAATGTTCATCATGGTGAGCTTTGCTGGGAAACTGGTGGGCTATAAGATCGTCTACATGCTCCTGTTTCTGCTCTGCATGTGCCTCTACCAGGTAAACACCACCTTCTAACGAGGCCACGGTGTTTTATTATCTGTGGATTACAATGTACAGTGTTTATCACCAGACTGCTTTCCGATAAGAACATGTTTATAGTGCACTAAACGTATCTGCAGGCTCTCTGAGACTTCTTCTGTATAGCCAAAAGGGTCAGATCCCTGCCATGTGGTGGTAGTGCAGGGGCTAAATGAGTGTTTTATCTCTGAATGAGAATATAAATGATCTTATCATCATAACCTTATAAATGAAAGAAAGCCCTTAATATATGCAAGTCGCTTTGGATAAGGGTGTCTAATAAATTCCATAAATATCTAAGAAATGTCTAATATCTACTACTACTACTATTGATATTACTAATAATAATAATAATAATAATAATATTACTGCTACTATTATTACTTCTTTTGATGGTATTTCAACCACCATTATTACTGCTGTTGCTATTATTATACTGATACTTAGAGGCCGAGCGATTCTTTGGGTTTGCCGTTTAATCGGCACCGAAAGTTGATTGCTGGAACTATCAGCAAAAATCCATACAGATTTTTCCGGCTAGCGTCTGATGCAGGAGGGGCTGAGAAGGTCCGCTTTCACTGCAAAAGCGTCCTCTAGAGGCGAATCACTGACACCACGTGCCGTTTGGTTTTACACGCGAGACTGCGCATGATATTTTTGTTTATCATTTTTTTATTAATATGTTCATATTAATTTGATTTAGCACATTTTCATAAATCAGTGTTTTTTATGATTTTTTTCAAATTTCTGTAATGAGGTCCAGTATTGTTTTACATGGAGTGTTTTATTTTATTTATTTTTTTTATCCATTTTGGTCGATTAATCGTTTATCAGAAAGTACGATCCAACCTAGATGTCAGTATCGGTAAAATCCACCGATCGGTCGACCTGCTGCTATTACTGCAACTTCTGGTATTACTAATTCAAATTTATAGATAGGAAATGTCATTTGTAAGACAGTAAATGAACCAACCAATTCTATTAAATTAGCTATTACAACTTTTATTGATATTAATATTATTATTTCTACAGGTCACTGTTATTACTGTTACTATTATTACTACTGCTCCCAGTAGCTAGTAATAACAGTCCCAATACTGGTACTACTATTACTATTAATACTGGTGCTTCAACTGTTAGTTTTACTGCTTATAACATTACTATTGTAATTACTGCTGGTAATATTTTTATTACTACAATTACAAATACACTTTGTGCTATTACTATCATTATTACTGCTACTCATACATATAATCATCATCATCTTCATCTCTCTCTCTCTCTCTCTGCAGGTGTACTACTCCCTATGGAGAAGGCTCCTAAAGCCATTCTGGTGGTTGGTGGTGGCCTACACCATGTTGGTTCTCATTGCCATCTACACCTACCAGTTTGAGGACTTCCCACACTACTGGAGGAACTTCACCGGCTTCACAGAAGACCAGTACGCTGTTCATCTTTATGTTCCGTTTTTATTATTTATCTGATACAATGTGAAATATTGCTTGTACACGAACTTAAAGAAAATTAAGTCCGATATTTACACAAATGTCTAAGTTATTTGTTTGAGGTACGTGTCAGAGTGAATTTTCATAAATATTTATACCAGAGGTGAAAAAAGTACACATCCTTTATGTACAGTAAGTAGAAGTGCAGATACTCATGTTTTAAAATACTCTAGTAAAAGTTGAAGTACTGACTATACTTGTTTACTCAAGTTAAAGTAAAGACGTTTGGGCTCTGACATGTAAAAGTATCCTTTACTACTACATGAGTAGTAGTAAGTAGTAGTTCACTCAACATTAAACGAAATTGAATTCGTACATTTGTATCTGTTCTAAATGTACCATAAATTAATACTTTCCAATTTTTTATATTCTAATCAACATTGGACAAATATTGATGCTTTATGCAAATGTATGTTAATTATTAGTGAAGCCAAACTCAACATAAAGCATGAAGACAAAATATTCCTCTAAATGTTTTTAAGTAATAATGGTGTTTTAAATTACGTAAATCTTTAGGACACCAAGTGGAACCTTCAACTATGTTTCCAAACGGACGGTTAATGAGGTGATACCAGAGAAACTGTACCTTTTTTTCACTTTCATACGGACTACAGAATCAGAGAATCTTTGTTTATTTAAAAGAAGACATTTCGAGCTTTCTATTAATATATTATTATGTCTGTGAGGCAAATATTCACTGAGATTTAGGTTGTTTTATTTATGTGTCTGTGAAGAGAGATGACAGAGACGGCAGAGAGCGCCCCCTGGCTGTTTTCTTTATTTTACAAAAGCACAGCATTTTGTTGTTATTAAGAGTGAATGCAAATGAAAGTACAGATTCAAATGATTTATTGCTCTTATCTGTACGATCAGAAAATAGAATTATTTAAGTTCCTTTCGGCATTATGAGGAAAAAATTCCACAAAACAAGCCGTTTGTCGACCCCAGAGGGATAATTCTGTTCATCATGGCGGATTTTGGTGCTGATTTGAGACTTGGTGCATCAGTAAAACAAATGTTTAGTGATTGAAAATACATGTGGAGTTTTTTAATTAATTTTTTCTGAGTAAAGAAAGTGAATGAACGTGTCACATTTTAATTTTAATTTCGCCTCTTTTATGTGTATTTATTTGTTTTTTATAAAAACGGTCAAACAGAAATGTGCACGTTAATAAAATTAATGGCGTTAAAATAAATTTTCGATAACACATTATTATCGGCCTAATTTTGACAGCCCTAATTAATATTTTAATACAAAACACATTTACCTAAAAAATTTATCCAGGCTGAACATCCACCATATAGAAGACCAGCAGAGAAAAGATGATGATGATGATCAGGAATGTTTCTCTTCTCAGTCATGTTCTCATCACTGACTCCCTCTGTCTCATCCACGTTAACCCCAGACTTCTTACTGCCTCCTGCCTGCTCATTGTGAGCTTCAGAATCTAGTCTATGTCTGTGGTGTGTGAGAGAGACAGGAAATGATACACCAGTGGGAGATTGAAAAAGCAGCACAATGACAGGAAACATGTTAATAAAGTGAAGAATAAATATTGACCTTTCACCAAATACATTCAAACTAAAGTAAAGAGTCTGTTTGGAAAATGTAAGCAGTAGAAAGTACAGATATTTGTGTAAAAATGTAATAAGTGAAAGTAAAAAGTCCAAAAAATAAACAGTGAAGTAAAGAACTGATACAGAAAAGTACAATACGGACGTATTTATACTTCGTTACGTCCCACCTCTGATATATACACATGTCAGGGTCGCACGTGTTTCTGCCTTGCAGGCTCGCAGACATCGGCCTCGAGACGTTCAAGCTCTCCGAGTTGTTCAGCAGTATTTTGATTCCTGGTTTCTTCTTGCTGGCATGCATCCTGCAGCTGCACTACTTCCACAAGTCGTTCATGAAGATCACGGATCTGGAGAACATCGCACCACTGCACAGGCATGACCTGAACCCTATTAATGTCATTTGTACATAACATTTTATTCATTTATAAGTAAAATGAACAAAAATGCTATTAATTAAAGAAAAATTTTAAGTATTTATTGAAGCTGGTTGTTAAAGATTCTTGTAGCATGAACCTCAAACCCTCTGACTGATCAGCTTCATCTGGGTTACATTTCATTTAACTTCATTAGTCTCAGTACTTTTACTCGATGTGTTGCTGCAGAAAGAGGTCTGCCCTCAAGAAGGATGGCGTAGGCTTTGAGGAGGAAGATCTAACAGCAGAGCTGGGAGATGATGAATCAGAAGATGGAGGTCAGGCACTGAAAACACAACACTGATTCCATATGATCTGACTGCTTCAGGTTTATCATTTTCCCCTCCTCTTTCCCCTCAGTGATGGTTCCCAGTAAGTGGGGTCTGGTGATGGACAGACTCATGGTGCTCTTTAGGAAGTTCCTGGACATCCTTACCCACGTTGAGGTTTTTCTCTGGCGTGTCCTGGAGTTCCACATCTTCAAAATCGTTGCTCTGTTTGTCATCTGGGTGGCGCTTGCAGAGGTCCGCAAATCATTTATTCGTCCTTATTTTTTTTACATCAGAATTTTTCAGAGCAGTTTGGTGTTAAGTAAAATCAGGAGAAGCTCCAGCTACATCACAGAGACATTTATGGCTTATAATACACAAATGAACATCTTTAGGATCAGCACTACAACATGGGGCAGTCTTTCTGATAGAAAGCAGTTTCTGGGTTTTTGGTACCATGACAAGTGTTGGTGAGTAGAATAGAAACTCTCAGATGGTACTCAGATAGTTCCTTCGTCATGAGGTCTCATGGAGTTTTTCTTTCACCACAGTCGCCACTGGCTCACACATTAGTGATGAACTTAGCAGGAACCGATAGTGGATTTTAACGATAGTTGGGTCGGATTGTACTCGATTAATAAACCCATAGTTTTTAAAAATGGATACTGAATAAAAATAAAAAAAAGAAAAAAACACCATGTGAAGTAGTGCTGAACTTTATTACAAAAATAAATAAAAAAAACATTACTGAATCATGACAATGTGCTAAAGGAAATAAATAGGAATATATTCTTTAATAAATATAATTATGTAATTTATACATTATAAATATAGCTCTCTCCTTGCGGTGCGCAGTCTTACGTGTAAAAACAAACAGCATGTGGTGTCTGTAATTTGCCTCTAGAGCCCGCTCTTGTAATCACAGCAGACCGGAACCCGGAAAAACTATCGGTATGGATTATTGTTAATAGCACGATAGTTCCCGCCATCAACTAGATGAATAGAAAAAAAAAATATATATATATATATTTAGTTAAAATGTAATTTTCAAAATATGTCTCTAGCATTGTTGAGAGGGCCGTTCCTAATGTGGGGGCGTGTCGTATTCAGCCTCCGGGCTGTAGTTTGGGGACCCCTGTTTTACAGTTTATAACCTATAATGTAATCTTGTTCCTGTATAGACGTCCTGTATAGAAAGTGCTCATTTTACGTCATTATTAGTGCACCAAAAATATTCTCTTTCTTTCTTACTGTCTTTTTCTCTTGGTGGTCGTGTAGCCGTCTGTGATGAACTTGGTGTTGGTTGTATTGTGGTCATTCGCGATGCCCTTCACCCGGTTCAGACCCATGGCCTCTTGTCTATCTACCGTCTGGGTTTGTGTCATCATCGTCTGCAAGATGCTCTACCAGCTCAGCATCGTCAAACCTGAGGAGTACTCCAACAACTGTACAGTGGTGAGACTCACACACAGACACAGACACACACACACACACACACACGAGCTTGTATCTCTCATGGCTTTATCTCTCCTTTATCTGAAAAGTGAACATTCTCCCGTGTACACACCCACATGCTCAAGACTCATTGTCTGTAAGCTGACTATGCATTAGACTAATGTCTCTCTCTCTCTCTCTCTCTCTCTCTCTCTCTTTATAATCATACCCACACCCCTAAGCCACTTATAGATTTGAGCTTTAAAGCTGTTTATGGGAAACAGTGAGTCGTTTAGGACTCAGATGTTCAGCAGGTCCTCCGCAAGCACTCGTAACATTTACACAACTGAGTACAATTTATCCATTTCATTTATTTATAAAGTTCACCAAACGTTTATTTTGGCCTAATCCTTGCAGACTTCTCAAATATTGCTTGTCTTCCAGCCTCTGACTAATGAGACGAGCCTGAACGCTGATGAGATCCTGAGCTCCACGCTTTACAAAGCACCTGTAGATCCAGCTAACTGGTTTGGCTTCAGGAAGGCCACAACTGCTTTGGGCTACAGTAAGGTACAGATGGTTCTTGTGTCCACCAAATCCACCAAATCCATCAATGCAGCTGCCTTTGTCTTGAAACAGATTTCTTTTTTTCACACTACTTTAATGATGGATCTGTACAAGGAAATGACGAATAAATAATTGATTTGCATCGGTTTGTGGTCTTATATACACTCAAATGAAAAACACTATAGTGCCAGAAGTTTGTGGACACCTGGTCATATGCCATGTGTTTGTGTTTTTTCTTCAAATGTTTACTCCTAATTTGCTCTTATAATTCCCTCCACTCTTCTGGGAAGATGTTCCACTAGATTTGGGAATGTGCTTATGAACATTTGTGGGGATTCCTTTAGCCACAATGGTGTTAGTAAAGTCAGGTACTGATGAAGGTGAGAAGGTGAGGAGGCCTGGGTTGCAGTCAGCGTTCTGAACTCTATAGCAGGCCACTCAAGAACTTATTCTCCAAACCATGTAAAGCAGATCTTCATGGAGCTGGCTTTGTGCACAGGAGCATTGCCATGCTGAAACAGGTTTCCAAGTTCAAGTGAACGCATTATTGTATTAAACCACAGACTTCCTGTACAAGTGTGTGCCTCCAGCTTTGTTGTAACAGTTTGGAGAAGAACCAAAAATTTAGGTGTGCCAATACTTTTGTCTATATCGTGTAAATACCAATATAAAAATAATAATATATAAATTGTTGGACCTTCTGATTTATTTTTATTTTTTTGTGCGACACTCTCAGAACCATCTGATGGTGCTGCTGTTACTGGTATTCGAGGTGACCGTGTACCGCCACCAGATCCACCACTTCAAGCAGATCCAGCGCACTCCTCCGTCCATCCAGGCTATCTTCCCACAATCCACACGCGACAAACTGGACGAGGGGATCCTGCCGTGCATCAGATACCTCCTCAACTTCGGCTTCTTCAAGTTTGGCCTTGAGGTCTGGCTCCTTCAGCTCCTACACAACTATTTCTCAGGCTTCCTGATTCAATAGAATGTAAAGTATTTGATATAAACATCCATCCGTGATTGAATGAAGGAACCATGATGGGCGTCTCAGTGATCTCAGAAAGACATGAATCGGTCTGGACACGGATTATTATGACGAAGAGCATGCTTGTGTGATATCTAACGGAATTATCTCTCCCCAGCTCTGCTTCCTGATGACCGTGAATGCGATTGGCCAGCGCATGAACTTTCTGGTGATTATCCACGGATGCTGGTTGGTCGCCATCATGGTGCGGCGGCGCCGCGAAGCCATCGCTCAGATTTGGTCGAAATACTGCATCTTCCTGGTCATCTTTATGATCTATCAGTACATCCTGTGTGTGGGAATGCCTCCTGCTCTCTGTATCGGTTAGTCCGTTTATCTACTTCTTCAGATCTTCTTCTTAATGTTACACAACAGGTAGAGATCCACAGGCTGCTGTGAAGTATGGCAATGATGTGGATCATACCATGTGTTCATACTCAGGGTGTGTTCAAGACACTTTTTAATCTTGCAGCTTTATAAAGAAAAGAAAATAATAATAAAAATTATAACAATAATATAATATTCTAATAAAAGATGAAAATAAACGACTCGACTGGCATGTTTGAACAGACTACCCCTGGAGATGGAAAAACTCAGTCACCATTAACTCCGCTCTAATTAAATGGATCTACCTGCCCGATTTCTACATGATCCCCAAATCCAAGAACCTCATTGGTGAGTAAACATCTGAGTACTAAAACAATAAAACACACTGATAGATATACGTCTGGATCGCAGC
>NC_060909.1:1658791-1678791 GCF_014805685.1 Silurus meridionalis
CCCCTGGAGGACAGAGGGTTAAGGGCCTTGCTCAAGGGCCCCAACAATGTCAGCTTGGTGAGATTGGGTCTTGAACCCCCGACTTTCTGATCAGTATTCCAGAACTTTATCACCTCCCTTATACATGTATAATCACATCTCTGCTTCGACGTGATTGGCAGACTGGGTAATTACATGTCTGAATGAGTGTAACGGTCTTTCGGTTAAAGTGGCCTGCGATTTGTTTAAACATTCAACATGTTATTGCATTTATACACACAATTCAAACACACACACACACACCTCTCACACACCCCCTTTTATCCCTTCCAGCATTTACTGAAACAGATAAACGATCATCAGAACAGGTGTGTGATCCTTACCACTCTCTCCCTCTGGCTCCGCCCTTTGTTAACAATCAGCCGCTAGACCACGCCCCCATTTCCACACTTACTTAAATGGGTGTGGCCAACTTATCGAACTGTAACCTTAAATATTATCAGTTGTTCTGTTCGGCTGCCTGCTACACTATAATATCAGTATTGATGAGATTAAGAGGGGCTCAAGTGTCTGTGTGTGTGTGTGTGTGTGTGTGTGATTTCTGTCCCAGAAACATTCAGCTGCTACAGATATCGCCAGCACACTTTCAGACGACCAGGTTCCCGAAGCGTTCCTCGTCATGCTCCTCATTCAGTTCAGCACCATGGTCATCGACCGCGCTCTCTACCTGCGCAAAGCCGTGCTTGGAAAACTCATCTTCCAGGTCATCCTAGTGCTGGGCATCCACATCTGGATGTTCTTCATTCTCCCTGCAGTCACTGAGAGGTAAGATGTTGACATATGGACTGAGGGATACTTGTAGAAATGTGGCTGAAAGAAGTGAATTTTTATGCTATAAAATACAGTAGAGGTGTTTACTGAGAAAAATAGAAGAGATATGAGGACATCCACACTCATATCTTCTGTAAAATCAAAGGGAGGTTTGTTAGATTTTTACCCAGAGTCGATGATCAAAGGTAAAAAGACTTCAGGAAAACATTTCCCTGAGGATTTGTGTGTGATCTGATGTAAACAGGATGAAATTACACTTAATATTTGCATAAAAGCAACCATCAGGAACCTCAAGAAAAACTGCGGCTCTCCTTTTTAATGCCACTTTTCTTCTCATCTCTTCTCTTCATCTGTCCAGGATGTTCAGCCAGAATTTCGTGGCCCAGCTCTGGTACTTTGTCAAGTGCATTTACTTCACTCTGTCTGCGTACCAGATCCGCTGCGGCTACCCGACTCGCATCCTTGGGAACTTCCTCACGAAGAAGTTCAACCACCTCAACCTCTTCCTCTTTCAAGGGTGAGATTTTACATAAATATACCTGTATGTTTTTACCTGTTGAAGCTGAGGAGCTTCACTGTGCTCACAACCACACTGGTGAAGTTCAGCTGATCTTGGAGCACGTTTTTTTATTTAACTTTCGTTTAGGAGACATGTGGTCCCACAGATTCTCATTACCGGGATTAGATTTGGTCCAAATGTGCCATTGACAGCAATCTGATCAAATATGACTAGACGTGAAATGTTGGCTAAATAGAATTGTCCTGTAATTAGGTTTCAAACTCAGTTATATAAAATAGCAACCAAAGCCACTTGGGTGTATGGAGGATTTGCTGTTTGTTAGTGTAGAGCAGTGGTTTTCCTGCCATTCCTCACTTCAGGTGCACCTGTTCTCCATCAACCTAGAACATGGTAACAGAATACATGAAGTGTAAAAAACTTTTAAATATCAAGTTCTAAATAAACATTAAATAGCATTAAGTGCAAAAATAGTTGTAGTTGTGTTGGGTAATCTAACTAATGTTGTTTTGATTTATTTGTGTTAAAGACCTAATTGTTTGCAGGTGGTTGCTTTAAGTGATTGAACTTTAAATAAAAAATCATAAATAAAGATTAATGAAGAACACAAAAAATAATATAAATCCTGTGTTCATATGTGTACATCCAGCTGTAATGCCTTTATTCCCCACTAGAGGGCCACACGCGCCCCACACATTGAGGGAGGATGGATGGATGGATGGATGGATGGATGGATGGATGGATGGATGGATGGATGGATGGATGGAAAATTTTGTAGCAATCATGGATTAATGAATAGACGAATGGATAATTAGGGAGCAAACATAAATGGATGGATGGATGGATGATGGATAATTGGGAAGTGATGGATGGATGGATGGATGGATGGATGGATAGATAGATAGATGGATGGATAATTGGGTAGCGATGGATGGATGGATAGATAGATAGATAGATAGATAGATAGATAGATAGATAGATAGATAGATAGATAGATAGATAGATGGATGGATGGATGGATGGATGGATGGATGGATAGATGGATGGATGATTGGGTAGCGATGGATGGATGGATAATTGGGTAACGATGGATGGATGGATGGATGGATGGATGGATGGATGGATGGATGGATGATTGGGTAGCGATGGATGGATGGATGGATGATTGGGTAGCGATGGATGGATGGATGGATGGATGGATGGATGGATGATGGATGGATGGATGGATAATTGGGTAACGATGGATGGATGGATAATTGGGTAACGATGGATGGATGGATGGATGGATAATTGGGTAGCGATGGATGGATGGATGGATAATTGGGTAACGATGGATGGATGGATGATGGATGGATGGATAGATGGATGGATGGATGATTGGGTAGCGATGGATGGATGGATAATTGGGTAACGATGGATGGATGGATGGATGGATGATTGGGTAGTGATGGATGGATGGATGGATAATTGTTTAGTCATGGATAAATAAATAGATGGATAGTTCTGTGACAATTTTGGATGGATGGATGAATCTTTGATGGATGAATAGATGCATTTTGTCTTTCTTCTGTTTGAGTTGTTATTGAGGTATTAAAACTGTTGTGTGCCTCTGTGTTTCTCCCAGGTTCCGTTTGGTTCCATTCCTGGTGGAGCTGCGGGCCGTAATGGACTGGGTCTGGACCGACACCACTCTGTCTCTCTCCAACTGGATGTGTGTGGAGGACATTTATGCAAACATCTTCATCATAAAGTGCAGTCGAGAGACTGAGAAGGTACAGACGCACCTCAGTGTTTGGACTCAGCCATAGATTTGAGGTCGGTGTTGTAGAATCATTCTGGGGTTTTTTCGTTTTTTTTAGAAATATCCTCAACCAAAGGGTCAGAAAAAGAAGAAGATAGTGAAGTATGGAATGGGTGGAATCATCATCTTTTTCCTCATCTGCATCATCTGGTTTCCACTACTCTTCATCTCTTTGGTCAGATCAGTTGTGGGGGTGGTCAACCATCCAGTAGATGTAACTGTGGCATTCAAGTTGGGAGGTTATGAGGTAATGAAGACAATGTTTCATTAACCATAACAGTCACTGACACCTCCATCATAACCATCACCTCCACCCACACATCCACCATAATATTCATCATCACATTCATCACCCCCACCATAACATTCATCACCTCCACCCACACATCCACCATCACCTTCACCATAATATTCATCATCACATTCATCACCTCCACCATAACATTCATCAGCACACACTATCATTCCGTAAAAAAGAAGACCTGAAGGTCGCACACCAAACCCTAAAGTTCCACATGATTGTGCACTAATGCTCTTGAGTTTGTTAGATGATCGGGTCTGAACATTTTGTGTGTTGCTCATCCCAAAAAAATGCCCTGATCCCCCGGCTCTCCTTTTAGCCCCTGTTTACGATGAGTGTTCAGCAACCGTCTATCCACCCTTTCACCGAAAAGGATTACGATCGTCTCACTGAGCAGTTTAAAAGTAACGCCGTGAGTATCTTCATTCCTCCACCTCTGTGTGACTCAGATTCAGGACTGGACGTGGTTTTAACTGCTGCATGTTCTTACAGGTGGCCATGCAGTTCATAACGCTGTACAGCTACGAGGACATCGTTACAGCCAACATTGAAGGCAGCTCCGGCTCGGTGTGGAGAATCAGCCCCCCCAGCAGACAGGAACTGATCAAAGAGCTGCTGAACAGTCCGGCAGACATAACGCTACGTCTGGCCTGGAACTTCCAGAGGTCAGCGTGAGAGCACTTAGAGCTTCTCTTTGGCTTACCTGCTTCTGCTTCTACACGTATTTCACTTTGTCTGTGTGTTAAAGGGACTTGGGGAAAGGGGGGACGGTGGAAAACACTTATGACAAGCACTCCATTAATTTGGAACCTGGAGACCCTGTGAGAGCAGACCTCGCGTCGCTGCTGCTCGGGAATCGCACGGAGCCCGTGTAAGTGTTTCCTGATTCGTGAGACACGTTTCCATTTTCGCTCGCAGGATTTTTCAGTTCATTACCTGCTTCCTTTTGTTTCTCCGTTATCAGCCGAGTCTCTCACATATTCCCAAACTACATCAGAGCCCCGAACGGAGCCGAGGCCAAACCTGTCAGCCAGCTGTACCAGGGTAAGATAACCATGCTTCTCAAAGACAAACACATGGAGAGATGAAGGAATGGATGGAGAAGGACTTTGAAAATTAGATTAAATTAAAGAAAGAGATGAATAGATGCTTCTTTTTTTAGATACTTTGCTTTAATAGATGAATTTATATGTAGAATAAATGATTAACAGCATTCATGGATGAATGAATGAAGAATTCTGTTGGTTGTGATAAATGATGCAGATGAATGTGTTTATATAAGCTGGATGGATGGATGGATGGATGGATTGATTACTCATGAATACACATTTTGAGCTTCTGCTTGGACCATGTGCACATCTTGCTGTTTTTGTGGTAGGAGATGAGGAGGGCTATCAGGACGTGACGCTCTCTCTGATGAGGGATGGATCCCTGAACGGCACAGGAGCTCAGGAGTGGTGGGACATCAGTATCGCAGACTGCGACGTGTCTGCAGGAGCCTGCGGGGTTTTACCCATGGTCATCTTTAATGATAAAGTCAGCCCACCCAGCCTGGGCTTCTTGGCTGGATATGGGTAAGAAGCTCCAGTCTGTAGAAAGGTCTGAATGCAGTCCTCATTAAATCCAGCTCCTTGAGAAACATGGTGCAGCTGAGAAGATTCAGGAGTTCTGGAGTAGGAGAAATTCTAACGTGCAGCAGAATAAATTCTGAACACCAAGCCACCTCTGATATTAAACCATGTATTAAGATGCTTTTGTAAGCTCTTGTATGTTGATATTAACGAGTCTTCTCGTTCCCGTCTGCAGGATCATGGGTCTGTACGTTTCCGTCGTGCTGGTGATCGGCAAGTTCGTGCGTGGTTTCTTCAGCGAGATCTCCCACTCCATCATGTTCGAGGAGCTTCCGTGCGTCGACCGCATCCTCAAGCTGTGCACGGACATCTTCCTGGTGCGCGAGACGGGCGAACTGGAGCTTGAGGAAGAGCTCTACTCCAAAATCATCTTCCTCTACCGATCACCAGAGACTATGATCAAATGGACCAGGGAGAAGGACAACTAGCGTCGCGCTATTTACAGACTGCCCTCAGCGTGGAGCGGCTCGGTGCAGGAACGTCCTGCGCTCATGTCCTTCTCTTTAGGCCTTTTAGGACCCTGCTGGATGTGCAGAACTTCAGGGCGAATTCTCCGCTGTGAATGTGATGGCGTTTCAATGAATTGCAGATGTTTTTCCTGAGCTGCACGGGGCGGTGTTTGTGTTTATGAGACGAACAAGAAGTCAGGTTCTGAAAACTGACCTTAAAAAAAAGCTGAAATTAATTTCAGAAACGCGCCCAATTCTGACCTTTAGTGAGGAAACACTACGGTAACGTAACGATAGTCAACTGCTGGGAGAGAACAAAGAACACACACTAAAACTGTTTACATAAAGAACGCACCATGCAGGAAAACTTACTTACAAATGGTTATTTTTGGGAGAAAATGTATGACTTGAAGTTGGTGCAGGAAAAGAAACGGCTGTACGTTAGAGCAGTGTTCCTGAAACGTTCCCCTCTTTAGTTTTGCACTGTAGTTAGAACACTGGTATTGTGAGAACAACGTCCTCAAATCACTCGTGTGGTTCCTCGTCAGCGACGTCGCCTCGCCGCTCCAGTGCAAAACTAAAGCAGGAAACGCAAACCCGTTTCTTCTGAATGACTACCGGGGGGAGGGGAGGGGAGGGGGATAGAGAGAGATATATAGAAAAATGTTTTATGCCAAACTGTTCCTTTAAATTACACTTTTGACATTTTTACAAAACAGTACACAAACCATTTCATTTTCAATAACGGGAGGGTTTTACTGCGCAGGTTATTCGCCTTTATATTTATTCACACGGGCCTCGTTTTCTAAAAATGACCTTGAAATGCTGATTTTATTTTAATTTTTTTTTCAAATTGAACACATAGATAAATAATTAAAATCCATGATCCACATCTGTACGCTGATTCCTGCTTTCTGTTCCTCTTCAGAAAGCATTTCCCTGAAATAGTGCATGCTGAAATGACTTGCAGTAAATCAATAAAGCATGAATTTATAAATGATGGTTGCTTTTTTTATTCACTTCAATAAAAAATAAAAAATGTAATAAAATGGATGTTGAGTTGTATGTAAATAAAAGGGTCTGTGCAGCTCGGTGTTTTCTGAAGCGGACCGTCGCTATTCGTCGTCTTCTAACAGGAACTCGCCGATTTCCTTCTTCATCGCGGCCCTACGGAGGTTCACATGACAGTCTTAGTAGGTCATAATCGGTTACATGAGTGACTCAAGTCAAATAATTATATACATTATATATAAACAGTACAGACCAAAAGTTTGGACACACCTTCTCATTCAAAGAGTTTTCTTTATTTTCATGACTATGAAAGTTGTAGAGTCACACTGAAGGCATCAAGGGCTATTTGACCAAGAAGGAGAGTGATGTGGTGCTGCGCCAGATGACCTGGCCTCCACAGTCACCGGACCTGAACCCAATCGAGATGGTTTAGGGGTGAGCTGGACCACAGAGTGAAGGCAAAAGAGCCAACAAGTGCCAAGCATCTCTCGGGGAACTCCTTCAAGACTGTTGGAAGACCATTTCAGGTGACTACCTCTTGAAGCTCATCAAGAGAATGCCAAGAGTGTGCAAAGCAGTAATCAAAGCAAAAGGTGGCTACTTTGAAGAACCTAGAATATGACATTTTTCAGTTGTTTCACACTTTTTTGTTATGTATATAATTCCATATATAATTCCACATGTGTTAATTCATAGTTTTGATGCCTTCAGTGTGAATCTACAATTTTCATAGTCATGAAAATAAAGAAAACTCTTTGAATGAGAAGGTGTGTCCAAACTTTTGGTCTGTACTGTATACTATATATTTCTTAGGTTTTTTATGAAGCTGTTTTTACCTTCTCTGGCGTTTCTCTGCCTCGGATGTTATATACGGTGGCAGCGAGTCCACCGCCGTCTGCAAAGCAAATTTACTGTTTAGGCACAAAATCATTAACATACAATGGCGTATTCAGGGGAAAAATGGGAGAAATATTGGAAAAATTAAAAGACTTGGGAACGGCAGGGAATTTTCAGAGTTCAAAACTCAACTTATATTTTATGTTTAATTTAAAAAAAAACAAAAAACTAATTTCTAATAAGAAAGAAAGCTGCATAAAATACACCGTTGTATTACGGACAATCATGGATAAAGAAATAAATAAAGAATTGGAAGAGGTGGGGGAGGGAATTTCCGAGTTGTAAAAAGTTGTAAATATATAAATCTTTAAAACTGATGATCTGGTGATTCTGGGCTAAAATAAGTATTTCCTTCCAGGCAAAATGCAAAACAAGTGACTTCTGTTTGGTTTTCTTCCTTGATAGAAGAAAAAAAAAAGAAAAGAAGCCATACATTTTTGAGTTTTAAACACAAAACTCAAAAAATTTAGTTTTTTTTTTCTATAAAATTGAGTTTTAAACTCAGAAATTCCCTGCTCATGTTCCTGGATCAGGACAGAGGAAAAGCAGACTTCTGGACTCACCAGGTCTTTAATGGTCAGTCTGCAGCTGTAACACAGGAGGCTCTTCAGGTCTGTAGCTGCAGGAACCCTGTGTGTCAGGGAGAGAGTTTGAGTGATCTTTAGAACATCCACAGTGTGTGACACCACTCCACCCAAACCCAACACGCTGAGTCACTACAGAAATAAACCCTGAGATGTGCATGAAGGAACAGATGAAGAAAGAATGCTGTAAGCTGTAACATCACCCTGCTGGGAGAACCTGGGATGAAACTGACACTCACTCACCTGGATGTGGAGCAGCAACCACCATCCCTACAAGCTTGTTCCTTCCCCTGACAACAGCCTGCATCACTGTGTTTCTTTTCTTCTAGCGGACCTCTGGAGAGCTTCTTCGACAGCAGCGTGGCACGAAACGCAGAAGCATCATCTACAGAAACACAGCGTTACTATTAGTAGTAGTATTTGGAAATGGATTCACACCATCTTTACTATAAACTTACCAAAATACACCACATTATACAGAGAGGAAAGTAATTTCCATAGTCAGTGGGTTTGCTGGATTGTGATTGGCTGTAAGGAGGTCAGGCGTGAATAATGGATTGTGATTGGCTGGAAGGAGTTCAGGTGTGAATAGTGGATTGTAATTGGCTGGAAGGAGTTCAGGTGTGAATAGTGGATTGTGATTGGCTGGAAGGAGTTCAGGTGTGAATGGTGGCTTGTGATTGGCTGGAAGGAGTTCAGGTGTGAATGGTGGATTGTGATTGGCTGGAAGGAGTTCAGGTGTGAATAGTGGATTGTAATTGGCTGGAAGGAGTTCAGGTGTGAATAGTGGATTGTGATTGGCTGGAAGGAGTTCAGGTGTGAATGGTGGCTTGTGATTGGCTGGAAGGAGTTCAGGTGTGAATGGTGGATTGTGATTGGCTGGAAGGAGTTCAGGTGTGAATAGTGGATTGTAATTGGCTGGAAGGAGTTCAGGTGTGAATAGTGGATTGTGATTGGCTGGAAGGAGTTCAGGTGTGAATGGTGGATTGTGATTGGCTAGAAGGAGTTCATTCAGTTTCGCTCTGCAAACATCATAAACAGCTTGACCATCTCAGTGCTGAGATATGAGCATGGTAGAAGGTGATAATCCACGGCTAGGTGTGAGGCCTTACACCATTTTAATGCTCTTCCGCTTCTCCTCAGGACCTTCTTCATCTCCACATCGTGCACTAACGTCCTGGAACACCTCACACCTACACCTGGATTATAATCATATACAGTATATATATTGTGATGTAATGTGGTGCGACTTGCCTGTGATTTTGGTGTCGAGGGCACAGAGGCAGAGGAGGCACTTAGGAGCAGGTTCCGTGGTGGAGCTTTGAGGAGGACACGCTGTGTGGAGCTTTTCACTTGTTCTAGGGTGAAACCAGGGGTCAGAATTCTTACACAGGGAAACAACATACATTTTAAAGCCAGGTGTAACAGGTGTTGTCCATGTGGGTGTTGGGTACCTGTACACCGTGCTGACAGTGGAGGGAAAATCGGCCTGGAGTTTGACCACGAAACTCTCCGTCAGTCGCTGGATACTCGCTTTATTAGCGGCCTGATACAGAAAAAAAGCCGCAGCATTAAACGATGGTGAAGCCTGAAAGCTCAGATCACTTCTTCTTCTTTCTATAGACAAACATACATTATAGGGCCAAAAGTTTGTGGACATCCGAGCGTACGATTGGTATGTGAATCTTTTTCTTCTGGGAAGATGTTCCACTAGACTTCGAGGAGATTTTGTGCTGATTCAGAGAGGTGTTAATAAAGTCAGGTACTGATGTAGGTGAGGGGTAGAATGATCACAGTCAGGCTAAATAGATTTAATGAACATTGGATGTAAAAGGTGTTCAAAAAGGTTTTGAGTTCTACAGCAGGAGATCTTCCACTCCAACCCATGGAAAGCAGATCTTCATTGAGCTGGCTTTGTGCACAGGAGCATAGTCAAGAGAAGGAAAAAATTTTATTCTCCAGCATCCCATGACGTCAGATACAATTGTGTGCCTCCAAGTTTGTGTGAGGAAGAACCACATCTGGCTAAAAAAGTCAGGTGTCCCAATGTTGCCCTTTTTTAAAGCAGATCTTCATGGAGTCTTCGTCAGGATGAAGTATTCCTTCAGTGCTGGTACATGTCTACGTCTCCCGGTTTTCACCGTACAGGAGTTATCATTAACGACGTCGTCCTTCTGTGGCTCAGTGGAGCAAAAATTGGTCTGTGGAGCCTTTGAGCTTCATTGTTCTCTGTGGCAGTAAGAAAGACAAAGTGTCTCCACCCGCTCCGCTTCACTGCCTCGCTAGTTTGATAAATGTGACGATTAAACTTCACGCCTGAAACAGTGCAACAGTCTGAAATAACACTGTATTAAAAGGTTGACTAATAAAAATCTAATAAATGAATAAAGGCAAACCAGAATCCTGAGTGACCCTCACCTTAGTGTCCAGCCCTGGGATGAAGACAGACTGAACTTCGAACAGCCGGTTATAGAAGCCGATCTCTTTCGAGGAGTATTCCCTCATGGGGCGCAGCATCACCACGTCGCCGTACCGAGAGTCTGAAAAAGCCTGGAAAAGAGACGGATATTCATCACATCTTCGTATCCGTCTGAGGTCAGAACGAGCAGATATGCGTTTCACCCGAGGGCTGGCCGATGGTTCCGAGGGCTCGGACCACACAACCGCAGTGATAACGCCAAATGTTAACACGTAAGATACACACGCACTAAAGTACTGGGACACTCGAACTAGGAGACCCAAAATCTAGAGGAACATCTAGAGGATGTAGGGGAGCTTATTATAACAGTCAATGGAGACTACATTTGGAATGGGACAGTTAAAAAAAAAAAAAGCAATCTTATGGTCAGGTGTCCACAAACTTTTGGCTGTATACAGGTGCATCTTAATAAATTAGAATATCATTAAAAAGTTGATTTATTTCAGTAATTCAATTCAAAAAGCGAAACTTGTATATTATATAGATTTAGATTGAGAGACTGGTATATTTTAAGTGTTTATTTTGTGTGTGTGTGTGTGTGTGTGTGTGTGTGTGTGTGTGTGTGTGTGTGTTCACCGTATCGGCTGCCAGAGCCGCCCCTCGTCCCAGAGACACATTCGTGAGCACCTTAATGGCCAGACGTGTACAACTGTCTCCCATCATCACCTTGGAGTAGCCATGTATCCGGGCAGTGTGCAGTATTAGGTGCTGTCTACACACACACACACACACACACACACACACACACACACTTCAGATTACCAGCTTTGGCTGTCTTCTAGAACCTGGAGAAAGTCCAAAGCCTCTCACACACACACACTCAATCACTTTGTGTTTTCTCATTAAACTTTGCAAGCACTTGGACTTATTGACTGAAACTGATCTCAGGTCTCTCACACACACACACACACACACACACACACACACACACACACACACACACTTTCACTCGTCAAGGCCCTGCTTTTCCCTGATGACTCAATATGAATGAGAGACACAGACGGAGAGACGTGTGGAATTGTAGACGTTATAAGTGATAAAATGAAAAATGGACAAAGCCCTGCTTCGCTATTGTGAGCCTCGGAGGTCGTTCTTCTGCGGCTCGAATGTTCACTGGAGGGTTTACAGAAGCCGAATTAAACAGGACGATACCAGGAATAATCTCTAAACCTCACAAAGCCCATTTACTCGCTTCCGGCTGCAATGCCCAGGGGGCCAAGCACCAAGAGTCAGTCATATTTAAAGGCTATTAAAGTGATAGATGGAGGAGATGCACTTATTAAGAATACATCATGATCATCATCATCATCATCATCATCATTACTACTACAGACAATAAAATCAACCTTTATAGTGGAGACAAATGGTGAGGCTTCTTAAATAATTATATTGAATATAGCACAATTTTAATACTTTTTACAATACTCATTTACATTTACACACTTATTTTATGTAAATATAAATTATGTGCAATAATAATTATTGTTAAATGTGCAATAACTTGTATAAATATCATTATAGTCTGACTTTTTTTGCACCATCTTTTTCACTAATGCTTCACGTTTCATTTCACTTACGACGTGGTATCAAAAAAGTCCCAGACTTGTTTTGTAACATGCCAGCAGATGGCAGCACAAGGCTGCACGCACAGTCACAGGAAGCACCGACATTCAAGTCAGTGTGCCAGAAGAGATCATTCCTGTGTACCCCAGGAGCGTCTGCTGTTCTGACCACGTGCGCACCCAGTCACCGAGCTCCTCTCACACGCGAAAAAAAACAGTCTTTGCCGGATTTGGCTCCTACAGACTTCACCCTCTTTGCCGTTTTGACAATGTTGCGAATTGTGCATTTTGTATGTAAGGTTATAATGATCCAGTGCTAGGTTATGAGAGAGAGAGAGAGAGAGAGAGAGAGAGAGAGAGAGAGAAGGAAAGAAAGAGAATATATGTGTGGGCATCTGAGCCACGTCTGTACTAATAAAGAAGCTGTTGGTGTTAACTCCAGGTGCCGTTTTTCATTCTATTTCTGATTTCCAATTTGTCAAATTCATTTTGTGCCTTGAGCCATTTATAAAATAAAAAAAGAAAAGAGAAATCCCCGTATTCACCACATGTGAAACTCCATGAAGCTCAGTAATGTTATTAGGAAATGTGTACAATAGCCTTCTGACTCTGGATGGAACTGGATGTTACTATGGTTACCGGTGTACTGATTTATTAGTATAACGAACAGTGATTTCATGGTGCAGTAGAGCTCACCCTCACCCTCACCTCAGTGTGTTCAGCATGTCCTGTTTAGCTGTTAAGGTTTTTAAAGAGGAGAAGAGTTCCTCTAAAGCCAGCGTGTGCTCAGGTTTGTAGGTGGAGGCCTGCAGGCTGAGTTGTGCCACAGCATCCTGGGATTCCTCCAGCGGAGGCTCCTCGTGAGCCCAGATCAGTTCAGTGCGTATGTGCTGATCCACTGCTGCTTTGTAGCTGGAGCCGACCTGCTCACGACTACACACACTCTCGAGCACAGACTCGGGCAAAGTAAAGATCTGAGAGACAACCATTAAGACGACAGAGAAGCTGTTAGAGAAGATCGAACCCAGGCTCAGCTCGGATAAAAACACATCATTGTAAATATTTCTGCTCCTACCTGCTCCAGTGGGACGATGTGGTACGGGAATCCGGTCATCCTGAAGATGTTCTCCAGCTGAACTGCAGCCTTCTCTCTTTCCTCAGGAGTCTGACCACACACACCAGCCTCTACACCAGAAAAAACCCTGAATCACCTTCATGCTAAGAGAATACCGTGATCGATTGGATCAGTATTGTGACTGTATTTACCATCTATGTAAATAACGCCAGGCAGAAATCGTAACTTTTTGGGTGCGTCGCGGCTTAAACCCTGCAAACAGAGCGGAAATGTGTCTCGTTTCATTTACTGTGGAACAGAAATCACGCCGTATTCGACACGTGTGTAAAATACGTTTTAGATCTAGACATTCAATAGAGGACATCTGCTATCTTTTGGGTTAATTGTATAAAAAGCTGAAGGCTCAGGTCCTGGATGAACAACCACTTACCTCCTGAACTTGTGCGAGCATGCAGCTGGATGCCGGCCCTCCAGAAACCGCCAGCAGCACCTACAAGAACAACAGCACCTCGTTTAAAAGAGTCGAGTCGAATTCATGGAATATTATTTGCTTTATATCTAGACTTGCCTTCTCTTTGGGAAAGATGACACGATTCTTCCCCAGCATGGCGCGGAATTTATGTATGAAGTACTCCTTGAAACAAACCCTAAAAAAACACAGACACAAAAGCTTATACTAACAGTAACTTCTGAGCAAATGTGCATATTTTCAGTTCCTGCATTAAATGGAGACAAAAAGAAAAGGAGTTTTCTGTTTCCTAAAGCTCTTAACCTGTTGTGATCAGGGGATCAGGGATGATGGGATGATTTGGATCATATTTACCTACAGAAGGCATCTCCAACACGAATGAGGAGAGCCGCAGTAGCCTCTTTACACTTCATGCATTTCTTTGATACCCTGAAAGTTGAACACAAAACATCTTCAACACACACACACTATATATATTTTTTTTTTGCATTTTTAAAAACTCTTGTTTTGTGCATGTACAGAAACACTGCTGTTTTAACGACAGTCCAGCGATTCTTCAGTGATTTATATCCAGCTTCAAGAATTTCTTATAAAAGGAAAAAATCACGACAATTCCCCGTATCGAGGGAGCGAATAAATGAAGGATGGAAAGAATGAAGGCACTTGTTCAAGTAGGCTGAAAAAATCTGAACAGTTAACTAGATCATATCTTTAACAAATTAAATATTAAACGTAAAGCGTGGTCACACATTTACATAACTGTACTACCCAAACAAATGGAAAAATGTAATGAATTAGTTTACATTTATTTTATTTCATCAATTTAATTTGTTACAATTACATTTCATTTATTATAATAAAATTAATCAATATACTAAAAAGTGTATTGTTTTGAGGGATTTTAATCCATTGTATTTTTATACATATTTTTATTCAATATTACTTTGCATTGCATACACACATACACACATACATACATACACATATATATACATACACATATATATATATATATATTCTTATTCAAAGAGTTTTCTTTATTTTCATGACTATGAAAATTGTAGAGTCACACTGAAGGCATCAAGGGCTATTTGACCAAGAAGGAGAGTGATGTGGTGCTGCGCCAGATGACCTGGCCTCCACAGTCACTGGACCTGAACCCAATCGAGATGGTTTAGGGTGAGCTGGACCGCAGAGTGAAGGCAAAAGGGCCAACAAGTGCCAAGCATCTCTCGGGGAACTCCTTCAAGACTGTTGGAAGACCATTTCAGGTGACTACCTCTTGAAGCTCATCAAGAGAATGCCAAGAGTGTGCAAAGCAGTAATCAAAGCAAAAGGTGGCTACTTTGAAGAACCTAGAATATGACATTTTTCAGTTGTTTCACACTTTTTTGTTATGTATATAATTCCATATATAATTCCACGTGTTCATTCATAGTTTTGATGCCTTCAGTGTGAATCTACAATTTTCATAGTCATGAAAATAAAGAAAACTCTCTATATGAGTGTGTGTGTATATATATATATATATATATATATATATATATATATATATATATATATATACATACACACATACAAACATACATACATACGTGTGTGTATATATACATATATATATATATATATATATATATATATATATATATATACAGAAAGTGAGTGTGTGTGTGTGTGCTATAAGATAAACAAGTTTTATATCTTTAAGATCATTAAAATTCAACAAAATATATGTAAATAAACTCACGCTGGCAAAGACTTTTGCTCTAGAAGACTGTCGTACTCTTCGTCAACCTGACACATGACTAAAACCTCTTTTTATATCATTAGTAATACACTATAATCTCGACCATTCCCACATACAAATAAAAACAACTTAAAATACACAATAAAACAGTGTAAACATGTCGTCACGCGTCTTTCCACGCCGTTACCGCTTCCTGTCTCGGTCGGCGCACTTTGATGACGCACCACCTCCCTATGTGACGTATAAAGTCTCTCGGTTCAGCTGTTAAATCGATCGGTTATGGGTGTTTTAATTCACTCGAGCTGAAACCCAGAGATTTGTTGTAGTAAATCGGTCTTTTGAGCAGTCGTGGTTTATTAATAGCTAATATGCTGCTATTCGTTTGTCTGAAAGAGAGAGCGTCTATTGTTTGAGAGTGTTTTGCTGTTGCAAAGGATTGTGGGTAGTGTAGTTGTAAATGGCGGGTGTTATCGCTTAGGAACATGGTGGTAAAACTACAATCCCCATGCAGCACTTGGGCTGAAAGACGCTCTTGGTGAAGGTTTGCTGAAAGCATCACTGGTAATGTTTACTTCTTTGCAGCGACTGTGTGTGACTGTGTGTGTTTTTCGTGTTGGAGGAACAGATGCGCTGTGTAACGCCGTGAATTTTTCTCCTCGGCTCGGGTTGTAAGAAACGGAACTGTCCGGTTTGACAGCGCGCCGGTGAGCAAAGCGGAGGAACAAGAAGAAGGAAGAAGAAAAGGAGAAGCTGCTTCTGAAGCAGCAGCAGCAGCAGAGAGAGAAAGAGAGAGGAAGCCTCCAGCGTTTCATGATGGCGATGTTCCGCAGTTTTGTTTCGGCTGCACAACTCAGACAACCTCATCCTCAGCCTCAGCTGCAGCACGGAGAGAGTCTGGAGAGCCAGTTCTCCTGCCCCATCTGCCTGGAGGTCTATCACAAGCCTGTCAGCATCGCCAGCTGTGCACATACGTGAGTAACACCTGGATTCATCTCCTCTGACACCCTTCTTCTTTCCTCTTTATTGTCATTTATCTGATGAAACCAGTAATAAGCACACTGACATTTCAGATGCTCACAAACATCATCATCACCAGCAAAACCATCATCATCATCATCATCATCACCAGCAAAACCATCATTTTCCATGTGTGCATTTATTTCAGAAACATATTTATCTGCACGTATAATGATACAGCAGCTCAACTTTATTAGAATCGAATTAAACCCATGTCTTATAAAATCAGGAGGAAAAAACAGAATCGTGGAGCCTCCAAAGACCAGGAACCGAACCTTCTTCCTCCATCCTCTTTGTGTCTCAGCTGTTCTGACTGTTTCTTTGTGTTCATGGAGCCTCAGTCTCTTAGTCAGGGTTAAAAAAAAACAAGAAATTAAAGTAAACGCTCTACAATTTGTTTTTATGTCCTTTCCGTTCTATATTTATTTTAAATTATTATGATTATGATGATGATTATTGTGTTTGTAAGACAGTGATGGATCTCAGAGCTCCAGGGATCCTACAGTGTGTGAACATGAGGAGGACATGGAACAAAGCGTGCGTGAAACGTGCACGTGACGTGGAATGTTTACGAGCATCGGTTCTGGTCGGGGTCGGGGTGGGGGTGTCCGTGGTGTCGGGGTTGTGGGGGTGTCCGTGGTGTCGGGTGGGTGGTGGTGTCGGGGGTCCGTGGAGGGGTGGGTCAGGGGTCAGGTGGGTCGTGGTGTCGGATGGGTCGTGGTGTCAGGGGTCGTGGTGTGTGTGTGTGTGGGGGTCGTGGTGTCGGGGTCGTGGTGTGTGTGTGTGTGTGGGGGTCGTGGTGTCGGGGTCGGTGCGGACGTTCCTACGTTGAAGCGCTCCGACTGTTTGACAAAGACGGGGAAAAAAGTGACATGCGGCACATGCGGTTTATAAAACAGTATCGTATCGCAGAGGTGAAATGTAGCAACGGTTTTTTATTTTTATTTATCGTCCTCATTTACATTGATGTTTTATTCTGGGCTGATAGCTGTAAAAAAAAAAAAAACCTCTAAAAACTACAAAGCCCCGCCCCACTGAGACCCCGCCCACTCCCCACCCCCCCTTCCATTTACATTTGAGGCATTTGGCAGACGCCCTCATCCAGCGCGACTTACATTTATCTCAGTTATACATCTGAGCAATTGAGGGTTGATGGCCTTGTTTATGGACCAGGTGATAGTCATTGATGGTAAGATGCTGGTGAGACCTGCTGTGTCGTATGGTTTAGAGACAGGAGGTGAAGCTGGAGATGAAGATGTGGCGATTTGGCGTGGATGGCCAGCATAAGAAACAAGTTAATTTGATGGATGTTTCTTCAAAACATCCATCAAAATAAGATCATCTATTGAGATGGTTTGGTTTGTGCAGAGGAGGGACATGGGGGTACATCAGTAGAAGAATGTTGAAGATGAAGGAAAAGTGGATGTAGTGAGAGAAGATATGAGTGATCTGGACACGGATGATCCGCTGTGGAGACCCCGGACAGGAGCCGGAAGAAGTAGAAGAAACAGCACCTGATTAATTGGAGGTGATTCGGGTTCCTCTGGTGTAGTGTGAGGTTTGTTTGGTGAGAAAACGAGATGTTTTCTTCACTTCAATGTAATTATACATAATTAATTATTCAGCCTCTTCATCTCGAATATTGTGAATATTAAAGGATATTAATTAATATTTCTGTATGTATCTGTTGGGGATCAAGTTATTCGTGAATGAAATTGTGTTTGTTAAACGCCATTCTGAAATGTTTTAAATTATCTTCTTATTAATCATCACATCACCATCAGACATGAAAACGATGTTCTTTGACTGCGGTTAGGGTTAAAAAGGCGTGATGTTACTGAGCGCACACACACACACACACACACACACACACACACACACACACACACCCCAGTATCACACTGATTACAGGAAGCCCACAGCACATCTAATTATAGCCTAAATTCTAATGATATGCACACTGTGAGGGTAACCTCTTTATAACACACACACACACACACACACACACACACACACACACACACAAACAAGGGAAGGTTTATGCAGGGTTTTTTTTAGACATGTGACAGAAATCAACATCTGCCCTTTGACTTCCATCCGAATGTTTTTTTTTATTACAAGAATGTGTGTGTGTGTGTGTGTGTGTGTGTGTGTGTGTGTGTTTGACGGGGCTGTGTGCATCAGTCTCAATGATGGAGGTGTGGCCTCTGCATTAGTTTTGGTGAAGGAGGCGTGGCCTATGTGCATCTGGCAAAGAATGGAGGTGTGGCCTCTGCACATCAGTCTCAATTGAGGCGTGTTCTATGTGCATAAGTTTTAGTGAAGTGGGTGTGGCCTTTGTGCATCAGCCTCAGTAAAGGAGGCGTGGCCTGTGCGCTTCAGTTACAGTAAAGGAGGCGTTGTTTTTATGAGTGATGTGGCATCAGTGAAAGAGGTGTGGCTAAATAAAGGGGGCGTGGCCTGTGTGCATCAGTCTTAGTGAAAAACATTTATTCTTATGAACTCTATGGCCTGCACTCTGTAGCTCACACCTCGTCTTCATTGGGCTTTGTGTCTCTCAGGGTTTCTCTCTCTCCTTCACGTCTTCAGTGTAGGAGTTTAAACAGCCTGCTCTGCTGGAATAACAGATATGTTCTTGTGTCAGCACAAAGCCGGAGCTGAATCACAGACCTGCTATCTCCATCTTCATATCCCATTAAAAAGCATGACCTGATTAAAGAATCCAATTATGTCTGAAAACGGCTGAGTGTTCTCCAGCGGCTTTCACCATCACACACTGTTCGCTAGCAACAAGCATTCCGTCCCACTGACCCCCGAACCGTCCCTCGGGTTTCCACCATCACGACATGGCTTCAACTGAGGTCTTAATGAAAACTCTTTATATGTTATTCTAATGAGCTCCACTCTTCTGGGAAGACTAGATTTTGTGGTGCTCGTTTATCTACAAGGGTGTTAATAAAGCTAGGTACTGATGAGGAGGTGAGGAGGACTTGGGTGCAGTCAGGGTTCACATTCACCCGAAAAAGGTGTTCCAGCAGGAGATCTTCCGCTCCAACCCATGGTCATCTTCATGGAGTTGGTTACTGCCAAGTACCGACTGGATTACCTTCCTTTTTGTCCATCAGTTTATCTGTCTCTCTTTATCTATCCCAATCCCCAGACACACACACACACACACACACACACACACACACACTCCAAATGCCAGAGGCTTGAGTTGGATTTGAGATCTCCAAGCCCTGGCCTAATCCCCTCCTCTTCCTCATCCTCTTTCTCCTCCTCCTCCTCCTTCTCTCCTGAAACGATCTGCATCATAACTCACTTACACACACTCCGGGTAACATTCTGTCCGACTTTAATTACACACATGCCCACGCTGATGTTCCTCATCCAGGATCACGGCTTCCGGATCCCGTCTGATCGTTTATGGCATTATTGCAGTACAGGATTAAATCGCTGCTTTGCTATAAAACTGTCCAGTTTCATCCACTATCCGTCTTCAGAACGATGCCATTCGCAGATTCCCAGATAACGATATCATGACCCTGCTTTCAGATTTCTCTTAAATTTAGGAGACTTGGGAAGCCGCTGTCCTTGTGCTGAAACGCTCCTTATTTCTAGAACATTAAAATCCCTGCCTGCCGAGGAAA
>NC_060909.1:1683791-1706291 GCF_014805685.1 Silurus meridionalis
CCATCCTCATCACTCCCAACGAAAACCTCAACATCTTCAGCTCTGCTACCTCCAGCTCCACCTCCTGTCTTTTACTCAATGCCACTGTCTCTAAACCATACAACATCTCAGGTCTCACCACAGTCCTATAAACTTTCCCTTTCACTCTCACAGATACTCTTCTATCACAAATCACTCCTGCTATCACTCTTCTCCACCCACTCCACCCTGCCTGCACTCTTTTCTTCACTTCTCTAACACACTAAAGGAAATAAATGAAATAAAAAACGAATAATATACCTAAAAAAAAAAAAATGGCTAAAAGTAAAATAAAAAATATGAAAATGAATATAAAATGGAATTGAACAAACAAAAATAGTGTTAAAATAAAAGAAAGAATAATATAATGTCGAATATAAAATGTAATATAAATAAATAAACAACAAAGCATAAAAGTAGCAATATAAAGAAGACTATACTGTGGTATCAATATAAATAAATAAATAAATAAATAAATAAATAAATAAATGGACTGAAATAATAAAAATTAAGAATATTTTCAAACCGAATCTAAAATGGTATACCGTAATTTCCGGAATAATAAACGCACCCACTGAATTTGACAGATTTTTATTTTGAACATAAATACGCCGCACCTGTCTATAAGCCGCACCTGTCTATAAGCCTGTCTATAAGCCACAGTGTCTACACTGAAACTAATGAACTTTACACAGGCTTTAATGAAAGACAGTGTCTGTTACACGGCTTGTATCTAAACAGCAGCCTACCAAGAAAGTCATTGTTCACTGTCTTCCTCCTTCCTTTCACAACTATTTCTCTCGAGTTTTTCTTTTGGCATCGTCGTGCATTTAAAAATCACCATCTGTGAAGCTTTTTTCCCGATGCCGTGCAGCTCAGAACACAGGTGAAGTGTGTTTTCATGCCCGGTTGTTTTCAGCGTGACGAATGATTCACATTTCCTGTAGACAGTCCGAGTGAGCGGCAGGTCAAACATCAGAGGAACATCATCCATATTTATGATGTGGTGCGGCCCGATTCAGTGGGAGCGCATCTGATTTAATATAAAGAGTTTCATTGGTTCACCTGAACCCGTTCGGCAATTTCATTGGTCTAATGTTATGGGGCTCAGTTTTTTGGCTTAAAGTTTGTGAAACCGGAGAAAACCCATAAATTAGCCGATTCGTTGTTTAAGCCGCGGAGTTCAAAGCGTGGGGGAAAAGTAGCGGCTTATAGTCCGGAAAAATACGGTAAATAAATAAATAAATAAATAAATAAATAAATAGGGAAAAATTTAAGAATAAAAATTTAATAGCGAAATGAAAGCGATTATAATAAAATAGAATATTGTTAATGTAAAAGTGCACGCTGTTGACTTTAATACTGGGAAAGTCCATGTTTTGGTCCTTATTTACTCTTTCTTTTTGGTCTGTATTTGTGTTTTGTGCTGTATGATGATGTTCATAACCTTTAAAAATCTCACTGTGTGTGTGTGTGTGTGTGTGTGTGTGTGTGTGTGTGTGTGTGTGTGTGTGTGTGTGTGTGTTACAATTTACCCTATTTCTTTCCATCACGAAATATACAGCGGTAGCTGGTCTGGCACTTTCACTTGGTGCTTGGCAGATATCTCTTTCTTTCTCTCTCTCTCTCTCTCTCTCTCTCTCTCTCTCTCTCTCTCTCTCTCTCTCTCTCCATCCTGCCTTATCGCCTGGGTGCCTCCTCCTCCCTGGGTGCACTCTGTAAATTTAGGACATGTAGTTAAGCACAGCAAGTGTGTAGATGAGTGTGTGTGTGTGTGTGTGTGTGTGTGTGTGTGTGTGTGTGTCTGTGTGTGTGTGTGTGTGTGCAGGCTGTGTCTGTCAGTTAATCTCTCCCCTCTCCGACTTTATGATGAATACGTTGCAGTAAATGGATTGTAGGTGAAATATTGTGATGTGATGTCGTCTCGCCGCTGCTGCTTCCTGTTCTCAGAACCAAAGTGTTAGTAACAGTAGCATTATTATGGTATTAGTGTTATTACATCCACGTGTCATATCGGACATAATTGTTTTTTGGGGTTTTTTTTACGTCAGCCTGTACGGTTTTTACTGTTCGCCCCTTGTGTATGTGGGGGGACACCTACAAGTGAGAACTTACACCCCATTATACAATAAAAACAGCAGATAACAATGGCCTCCTTTGTCTGGAGAGGAGATGATTGGGTTCTCAATAGACCTATCGGTTTACTTTGGTTTCTATTTTTTTAACTCCATGGGTACGACAAGGCAGGAGAGGACAGGATGGGAGAGGACAGAGGAGGGTAAGGTAGGACAGGGCATGGCAGGGTAAGGTAGGGCAGGGTAAGGCAGGGTAAGGTAGGGCAGGGTAAGGCAGGGTAAGGTAGGGCAGGACAAGGCAGGGTAACGTAGTGCAGGGTAAGGTAGGGCAGGACAAGGCAGGGTAAGGTAGGACAGGGTAAGGTAGTGCAGGGTAAGGTAGGGCAGGACAAGGCAGGGTAAGGTAGGACAGGGCAAGGCAGGGTAAGGTAGGGTAAGGTAGAGGGAAGAGAGACTCAGATGATCTTTTCAGCTGTCCTCATGATCCTCCGTAGGGTCTTGCACTCTGAGACGGTGCAGTTCTCAAACCAGGCAGTGGTGCAGCTGCTCAGGATGCTCTCGGTTGTCCCTCTGGAGAACATGGTCAGGATGGGGGGAGGAAGATGGGCTTTCCTCAGCCTTCTCAGGAAGTAGAGGTGCTGCTGGGTTTTCTTGGTGATGGAGCTGGTGTTGAGTGACCAGGTGAAGTTCTCCGCCAGATGAACACCAAGGAGTTTGCTGCTCCTGACGATCTCCAAGGAGGATCCATTGATGATCAGTGGAGAATGGCTAATCTGTTATCTCCTAAAGTCAACAACCATCTCTTTAGTTAAGTCAACTTCCGCTTCCTCAAGCAGCACTTCCGACGTCCCCTCTCCCGGCCGCCGGCATGGGGGCCTGGTCTTTGTAGCTGAGCTCGCAGCAAGCCGAGGTCGCAAAGGTTGTTTAGTGCTTCATCCTGCAGATTGGTGCATGATTTCTGTACTGCAGCAGCGTCTGGTGGTCGTATACATGAACACAGCATGTACTAGGCTAAAGACAAGAAAAGCACCATTTTGGACCTGCAGAGGCCGCTGTGTGCTACTGCCATCTCATAAGTGCTACATAAGACACTTGTAATGAATATACCTGCATTAGATTAAATATAACTACATAATATGAATAACATTTTTATGTATTTATTTCTTTTAGGAGTTGAAACGCTTTAGCGAAGGACGTCTGCTAAAATACTTCACACTTTCTTTTGAGAGGTTTTGGGTTCGGGGGTTGGGTGAGACTGAGTTTTTGCATTCGCGGGGTGTCTGTGTGGGTGACGTGACTCTCTAGCCGCATTAGATAGAGTTAATAGAGAATGTGTGCGCGTGTGTTGTCGTGAGGTGAACACGTGCAGTCAAGCTTCAACTTATAACACTGAAGTGTATTGATGTGTCATTCATGTTGAGCGAATTTGTATATGACTCAGGACTAAAGAGTCGTCTCCGAGAGCGATCAGTGTGCAAACGTTCTGTACAGGAAGCAGAAACGAGCGATGCGGACCAGAAGGTTCAGGAAATGAACTAATCATTTGTGCTTCCTGCATAAAGCCGAAACAAATTGAGTGCTAAATGTTTAATTTCGGTTTGTCATCATTTTTTGCTTTGTCGCGTTATCGTTTATTTGGAAAATGATCAAATCCTGAAGATCGGTGGAACATACACTCCAGGCTTTCCTCGTCGTCATTCCTTCCTCTGTTCTGTATTCTATATTAGATGCTGCATAATAAATGAATACATATATATTTTATGGGTGCCTGAAAACAATTCGCCGATGATCGCGTTGTGAACTTTGATCGGCGGTCTCTATAAAGGCAGATCGAGAAGAGTCGATCAGATGACCAATTTTTTACGCACTGCTAAAAATGGCTTCACCGGTCTAACAATTCTACTGAATTTGTGAAAAGGACAATACATTTAGCAATCTGCAACGAGTGTACCTACAAAATTCCACGAGGCAGTAAGCAGCCAGAACACTGCCAACCCTATCAGACATTTGAAGTTTAGTCACGTAAAGGAATATGAGCAGTTTTCAAAGTTGGCTAGCGCCTACAGAGAGAGGGACGCTTCAGCAACTCGCTTAGCTGTCGGTAACAAAGTCAGCAATCCTACTGCAAGGACAGTAAGAAGCATAAAGAAATATTTGACAAAATAATGAAATTCATATGTCTCTTTCTATTGTGGAAGACGAAGCTTTCCTGCAACACGTGTCCTACTTGGATTCACGTTACACAAGTGGTTCTCAAAGTGTGCGGTGCGGCCCTCTAGTGGTGAATAAAGACATGACATATATATGTTTGTGTGTGTATGTATAGAATTGTATTTGTATATATTATATATATTTTTGTGTTCTTCATTTATCTTTATTTATTAAATTATTAGTAAATTGATCTTACATCCACCCGAAACAGCCTATTGAGGAATCTCATCCAAGTTCTCCACACGCTCATGAATTTGTTCTGTGTTGTTTGTTATTTTGAATTAAACTGATCTCTGTGTGTGTGTGTGTGTGTGTGTGTGTGTGTGTGTGTGTGTGTGTAGGTTCTGTGGAGACTGCCTTCAGCCGTGTCTCCAGGTGACGTCTCCACTCTGCCCCCTGTGCCGCATGCCTTTCGACCCCAAGAAAGTGGACAAATCTTCCAGTGTAGAGAAACAGCTCTCCTCTTATAAAGCACCATGTCGAGGATGCAGCAAAAAGGTTTGTCGTTTCTAATACACACACACACACACACACACACACACACACACACACTTACATACACACACTCCCATATATACACATATACACAGTATCTCACAAAAGTGAGTGCACCCCTCACATTTCAGCAACCATTATATAATCTTCTCGAGGGACAATACTATAGAAATAAAACCTGAATATATTTTAGAGGAGTCAATGTGCAGCTTGTGCTCACTTCAGTGAGATATTGTATGTACACACACATACACAAGTGATACGATTCCCCCTATAATGATGCAGTGTGATCTGATTTTGAATCGATTCAACACAATACAATTCAGTGGAAAAAAATCTAATGCTCTGCAATTAATATGGTGCTGATAGATCACTTTTATGTCTTCAGTTCAGACGGACAGAAAATCATCAATTTACTTAAGAGCTTTCTGACTTCTTACTCCTGGTCTATTCATACACACACACACACACACACACACACACGGCAAAAAAGCTGAAATAAAACCAGACGTTCTTTCCCTGTTGTGTCTGCAGGAGGTTACAGCTCTGCCTCTGCCATGTTAATCTGTATTCTATGTGACTCTCAGGACACGCCTCCGTCTCTGTAGTGTTGTGATGCGTCATATTCACGTCGTAGCAGCAGCGGTGCTGAGAGAACGCGCTCGAGATACAGTTTAGTGTAGTTACTTTTTAATTAATAAAAGTAAAGTGCAATTAATATTAATTATATAGAAATTAATATGCAAATATTTTTTAAACGATGTGTAACTTTTATACCGATGTGAATCATAAACATGAACACACACACACACACACACACACACACACACACACACACACAGTTACATTTTACAAACATAGACATACATACTTCATTCACACACACACACACACACACACACACACACACACACACACACACACACACACAGTTACACATTTTACAAACATAGACATACATACTTCATTCACACACACACACACACACACACACACACACACACACACACACACACACACACACACACGCGCATACGTACGTGTAAAGAAACTGCTCTGAATCAGGACACTAAAACAATGGAACCCAAACGTCCTGTTCATGAGAAATCATAAACAGAAAAAAAGCATCCACTCTGTGCCACACATTTAATTGTTTTGTTTATTTATTTATTTGTTTGTTTATTAAGGTGTAGTTTATGTAAAGTGTGTATACAAGTGTTTTTCTTTTTTACTTTTATATTACATTTGTTTATAAATGTGCATCGGCTTTCTTCTTTCTTTAACACTTTATCTTCTCCTTTTTCTCCATCTGTCTCTCTCTCTGTCTCTCTCTGTGTCTCTCTCTCTCTCTCTCTGTCTCTCTGTCTCTCTCTCTCTGTCTCTCTCTGTCTCTCTCTCTCTTTATTGAATGGTAGATCACACTCATTAAAATGAGGTCCCACATTACATCTTGCACGAAGGTGCAGGAACAGATGGCCAACTGCCCAAAGTTCATGCCTGTTGTTCCTACATCACAGCCCATTCCCAGGTAAGATCGTGTGTGTGTGTGTGTGTGTGTGTGTGTGTGTGTGTGTGTGTGTGTGTGTGTGTGTGTGTGTGTAATTTAAACTAAATACCTCCTTTATAGAAGTACCTGTTATCCAGAGTAACTTGACTGAATGATGGTGTCAGAAGGTTTGACTTTTCCACCCAGATGTGGAGGTAATTTTTGTGTAGGACGTATATGGATGCCCTGTGAACAAAGCCATATGTCTGGCAGATCAGAAGAAATCATGATCAAGACTGGATTGGATTGTTTCCTGACAAACTCAGATGTTCTGGTTGATTTTTAATTGGAAACAAAAGTGTTTTTAGGTCAATTTATTTAGAATTGAGGTCATTTTTTTATGACTCAGATGTTTTAGGGGTTTTGGGTTCTTGTGGTTGTGATGGTGATCGTGATAATGGTGGTGATGAAGGTGAATGTTGATGGCTAATGTGGTGGTTGTGATGGTGATGATGGTGATAGTTATAATGTGGTGGTGGTGATGACTGTGATGGTTAATGTGGTGGTGATGGTGGTGGTGATGGTTAATGTGGTGGTTGTGATGGTGATGATGGTTAATGTGGTGGTTGTGATGGTGATGATGGTGATAGTTATAATGTGGTGGTGGTGATGACTGTGATGGTTAATGTGGTGATGGTGGTTATAGTGATGGTGGGGTTGATGGTGTTGGTATGGTGATGGTGGTGATAGTTATAATGTGGTGGTGGTGGTGGTGGTGATGACGGTGATGGTTAATGTGGTGGTTGTGATGGTTATTGTGATGGTGGGGTGGTGGTGATGGTTAATGTGGTGATGGTGGTGATAGTGATGGTGATGGTGGTGGTGGTGATGGTTAATGGTGGTTGTGATAGTGGTGATGGTGATAGTTATAATGTGGTGGTGGTGTTGATGACAGTGATGGTTAATGTGGTGATGGTGGTGGTGATGGTTAATGTGGTGATGGTGGTGATAGTGATGGTGATGGTGGTGGTGATGGTTAATGGTGGTTGTGATAGTGGTGATGGTGATTGTTATAATGTGGTGGTGGTGTTGATGACAGTGATGGTTAATGTGGTGGTTGTTATGGTTATTGTGATGGTGGGGGTGGTGGTGATGGTTATTGAGGTGGTGGTTGAGATCAAAAAGTTCTCTCAGATGGATGCGAAAGTATTATTTTTTTTAGCTCTGAGAACTATCGCTGGTGCTGAAGGTTTTTCTTTTGTTTCCCTGCTCGCAGCAATATTCCAAACCGATCGACGTTCGTGTGTCCGTATTGCGGAGCTCGAAACCTGGACCAACAGGAGCTGGTGAAGCACTGCATGGAAAACCACCGCAACGACCCCAACAAAGTGGTTAGTACTGACAAGATCCAGGTCTTCACCGTCTGTACGTGGAGATGAGATCTCATCCAGTCCAATCTCAGAGAAGTTCACAGTGATAGAGTTCAGAGGCTCAGGGTTCCATTCTGTGTCACCACCCTGTGTTTTTGGATAGAGGATACACTGAGCTGTGTGTGTGTGTGTGTGTGTGTGTGTGTGTGTGTGTGTGTGTGTGTGTGTGTGTGTGTGTGTGTGTGTGTGTGTGTTGATTGCAGGTGTGTCCCGTGTGTTCAGCCATGCCCTGGGGAGACCCCAGCTACAAGAGCTCCAACTTCCTGCAGCACCTTCTGCACCGGCACAAGTTTTCCTACGACACATTTGTGGTAGGCACTGACACACACACACACACACACACACACACACACGCACCTGTACCTACCTGTTCTTGATTGACAAGTAGTACTGAAAATGATACTACTTCTAATTTACTCAGTATTGTGTGTGTGTGTGTGTGTGTGTGTGTGTGTGTGTGTGTGTGTGTGTGTGTGTGTGTGTGTGTGTGTGCAGGACTACAGCATTGATGAAGAGGCCGCACTGCAAGCGGCACTGGCCCTCTCTCTGTCTGAAAACTGAGAGTCCCGCCCCAATAGCCTCCACCAATCACCGATCACCAATCCAAACACCGCAACCAATCACCATCACTTACCCCAACTTCTGTAACCAATCAGATTTCTCTCCAGCTTCTTCATGCTGCAGACATGAAAAAACACCCCAGAGCGTCAACAGACCTTTTTTTTTTTAATCTCCTCAAACCTCAGTACACCAGGTAGACCTCACGGCTGCTTCTGTTCCTGGTGTTACAGTCGCATGGCGTTGATCACATGACTCCCATGTTTCGCCGACTGTGGTGGAGCACGCTCAATAAGAACAACGTCACATTCTGTAACTGCTTCCTCGCTGTAAAATAAAAACAAGCTTCAGTCGAGGTTTGAGGATGAAGAGAAGAAAAAAAACTCTATTCCACCATCACCATCGGATTGATTTTCCCCCACTTCCGTTCAAACACGGACAGACGGAAGGACGAGAGCATCGTTCCAGGCTCAGATGATGCCGACCGGCCCGCACCGGCGTCCTTGTTCCCATGGTGACCACAACCGACACCTCCGACACTGATGGTCTCCTGTTGGTTGAATGCGTGTGAGAGAGGATCATCCAGGATGAAGGATGGTCGTATCTACCTTGTGGGAATGACTTTTTTTTTTTTTTTTTTGGCAATACTCGTACAGCAGAGCGACAGGAGGATGATGATGATAATGATGATGATGATGATGATGATGAGTTCACACCGTCACCAAAACCAGTAAAATCACGCCACCGCTAACCAACGCCTCCTGTTCTTTCCTTTTTTCTTTTCATTTAGCTCGTCTCGAACGCTCGCGTTATTTTATACACGACGGAATTCGAGCTCCAACGTTCTTTTATAGTTCTCCGACAGGATGCTAGTGCTGCTTTGATCTTCGCTCTCTACCGGTTTTCCTTGCGACAATAATATTTTTTACGAGGCATCAGTTTAGAATAAAAATCTATTTTTGGAAAAATGCTTTCCTTTAAAACGGTGCACTAAAATCCTGTGAAAGCGAAACGTGCGGACGTGCTGATGAGCTTCTCGGAGGTGAAGAACAGACCCGTGAATAGGTGTTCGCTAGTGTTCTCTCCTCCGAGAGAAAGCCGCTGGAAGCGTAGCGTCATTCAGAACCCGTACGTTTAATATGTGCATGATGTGTGTATTAGATTGCAGTGTTTATCACCAGCAGGGGGCGTGACGTGTGGACTGGATATCGGACTGGGAGGACGATTCGAACCGGATTAATCTCAATAGTGATGGATATTTTGTTGATGTGTTGTGTGCTGATGTTCTGATGTTTCTTTCTTTAGCAGAACGTAATGCAATCTCAAAGGGCTTTCTAAAGAAGCCCAGCTGTTCTCCGGAAGGCAGGAACTGGGTCTTGAATATTTCTAAAGAGCTGGACAAAAAGTTTGTGGACACCTGACCTTGCTGTGTAAACATCCCATTCCACATTCTGAATTTGCTGTTATAATAACCTCCACCCTTATAGGTAGATGTTCCACTAGATTTTATGGAGATTTTTTTTTGCTCATTCAGCTACAAGGGTCTCAATAAAGTCGGGGACTGATGTAGGTAAGGAGGCCTGGTGTGCAGTCAGCATTCACGTTCATCCCAAAGGTGTTTTGATGGGGTTAGAGCTCTATAGCAGGAGATCTTCCACATCGTCCAAACCCCGTACAAAGCAGATCTTCACGGTGCTTGCACAGGGTTCGGGTCTCCTAATCCGGTCCCAAAGACGTCCTATTTAAATTTGCGTCTTCATATCTCTGTATAAGAACAACAGCCGGGCGGAGATGGGCGGTTGTCCGAATACTTTTGGCCGCACTATAGTAGGGTTTAAAGCCAACACGGGAACTGAAGAAAAAAAGCGTTCGGAAAACATCCGGCTGTGTTTCTTCATCAAATCCGTCTGATATTTGTAATATATTTAATTTAGCCGTTTTTTGATCACGGAAACAATTTATCCTGTGTGTTTATCGCAATCATTTATCGTATCGTTCGTATCTTCTGATGGTGATGTTCTGTTATATTTAGAGAAGAAACCGGCAGGTGACAACATCCAGGGTCTCGTGTGTGTGTGTGTGTGTGTGTGTGTGTGTGTGTGTGTGTGTGTGTATATATATATATATATATATATATACGAGATGCGATTTGATTTTTTCTTTCGCAAATAGTTTCAGTCATCGAGTGCATAATCGTTGTTATTTCCTCCTGTACAGCGCACACACACACACACACACACGCACAGGGGAAATCGTATCTTCTGCTTTGGTGTGCCGGAGTTTTACGTATAAAAGTTTTAACTTTGCTCATTGTCACAAACCGGTTTTACAGATTTTCTCGCGGTATTTCGGTTCGCCTGTGTGCACTGTAACGTGGGCATGTGCCGATCTAAAATGTCGAGGGAGCAATTACGAGTTTCAATAGAAAAAAATTAATATTTTATCACTCCTGGAGTAGGAAGTACTTTTTACATACATGTATGAAATACGTGATTCGTGTAGGTATTCATTTATTTGATGACGTTAATGTAACGCTTGAAAAATTCAATGAATTGAAACAAAATCCTGACAACGCTGCAGTCCATCGACCTCGTTTCTGTCTGCTTTAATTATATACGGTGATGGATTTAAGGAAGTCTACACACCTCTGATAAAACTGCATGGTTTTGTGATGTGATGAAAAATGAAAGCGATGAGATCAAAGACCTAAGAGAGTTCAATAAAATAAAACAATTAAAAAATGTGCAATAAACTGGTTGCGTAAAAGTATGAAGTTCTGAAATGAAATATCCCACACCTTTTATCAATAAAGTCATTGTGATTAAAGATCAGGATTTCTCTGGAGGATTTTCTCAGCATCATCTTGGACCTTTGAAGGCTTGGTCCAGTAAAGAGCTTTAAAAACAACAAAAAATCTGAACGGTATTGATCAGCAGAGGGGTACAAAAGAATCTTCAAATGATCCGATGTGCCGTGTTATTGACAAGAAACATTCCCTAGAACAGGACGTCCCTTTGATGTTGCTGAAAGACCTGCGGCACATAATGGTCACTATGGGGTAAAATGGAGTAGAGCGGATGGGTAGTCAAAAAACATTTCTCAGGGATCTGGGAGAATGTCTTCTGGTCTAAGTAACCTTCTGGAGATCATTCTAAAAGATACGTTTAGAACAAAAACACTATACACATGGTGAAGCATGGTGGTGGAAGTGTTGTGCTGAATCACTGCGTTACCACTTCCATGGGGTTTAAAACAGGAGGATAAAGCACGGTGGTGGCAGCATCATTGCGCTATATATATCTGCTTCTCTTCAGCTTGGACTGGGGCTTTATTTAGATAAGATAGATGGAACCATGACTAGCTTGAAATACCTGGAGTAAAGCCAGAAGATGTCTGTTAGACAGCTGAAGAAGAAGGAAAAAACATTACATTTCAGCAAGGTTTTGGAACAGCCCGTGGAACGATCTAAAGATGGCTGTGCACACGAGATCCCCAGATAGATCAACAGATCATGACTGGGGTGAGTGGGGAAAAAATGGATGAACAAAGTGCTGGATTAAGGTAGTGGTTTAAGGCTCAGTGGTTAAGGCATTGGACGTTGGATCAGAAGGTCCCAAGTTCAAATCTCAGCACCATCCAGCTGCACCCTTAATGACCCTCAACTGCTCAGATGTAATTTGCTCTGGATTAAGGCGTCTGCCGAATAATGCAAATGTAAAAAAATGATTTTACAGAAAGTTGTGTAGACTTTTTTATACACCACACCTGCCAGATTTGCAGCTCATTTTTAGCTGCCGCATTTGTGTCACTGTGCAACCCTGAGACCAGGTGAAGGAAACGCAGTGATCAGGAAAGGAACTGTAATATATTCGGCACATGCCTACGGCCGAGCGTGAAGCATTTTGAGGTACGATCCATTTCCGATCGTGAATAATAATAATAATAATGATGATGATGATGATGGCATTTGGTGTGTTTGTGTGCAGTGATGTGTGTGTTTGGCTTTCTGAGGGCCGTATGGGTTTATAACGAAGCTGCTGCAGGTCCTATGAAAACCCTCCAGGTTTTATGAGAATAATTTTCTCCTGACGAAACAGAGAGAAGAAGAATTCAGAAGATTAGGACTTTTTATCTTTTTTTTTTTTTCCGCTCTCCGATGACCTGCAACTGCGACCTGTGAACCCCCCACCCCCCAAATACCTTTCCCCGACTCCCTCCTGCGGATATTTTTTTTTACACTATTTTGTAAGTGTTTGTAAAATACCATGTGCAGATAATCTTCATGTTCACTGCTGTAGCATAACGTAGGGGTTTTAAACTTTATATATATATATATATATATATATATATATATATATATATATATATATATATATAATGTGCCACTTTTTGCTTGTTTGAGGAAAAACAATTTCCATACCTGTGTGTGAGTGTGTGTTCTGCATCATGGCCCTGAAGTTCATGCAGGCTGAGCCATGAGCTGGAGAAATGAATTAATCTCCTCCAGGGCTCGACGTGATAGAGGAACGTGGACTATATGGAAGGCAGTGGATCTTTGAGGACACATTTCACGCTCAGGAGAGACGAGATGTTTTCCTGTAGCTGTTTGTAGGAGCTTGATATTTCTTTTCTTTCTTTTATTTTGAGGGGGGACACACAATACAAGGACACCTCACAACATAGCAGCTCCATCACTGATCCAATGACGTGTGTGTGTGTGTGTGTGTGTGTAAGAGAGAAAGACGGCACTATCTCAATGGAAATATACATTCATGATGTAATAATACAGCTGGTTTTAGAAGTAATAATGAGGATCAATGTGGAGTTTCAGAGCTGTAACGCTGTCCAAGGATTAAGAGGTTTTACTTCTGATGTATTTGTAGCAGTTTTATTTTTTTCCCTACAATAAAAACCACTGAACCATCATTCTGCTTTCACAGGCTGGTTTGTTAAACTCGTCAGGCTGAAGGTTGAACCTGACACGCTGTGGAACAAGATAACATGTATGGTATACCCAAACGTTTGTGCACACCTGAACATTAGATTGCTTTTTGAACATCCCATACCACATTGAATCTCCGTTCACTGCTCTTACATTTATCTCATTCATACAACTGAGCAGGTATGGGGTTAAGGGGTTGTGCTCAGGGGCCCATTTTGGTGTGGGATTTCAACTCATGACCTTTTGGTGCCAAATCCAATCCCTTAACCACTAAACTACCACCTCACCAGAGAGCTATATCAGGAGATCTTCCACTGTAACCCATGGAAAGCGTATCTTCATGGAGCTGGACATTATCATGCTGGAACACGTTGGGGTCTCCAAGTTCAAGTGAAGGACCGATTTAATGCCACAGCATCTAAAGTCATCCTGTTCAATTTGTGTGTGTGTGTGAGTGTGTGTGTGTGTGTGTGTGTGTGTGTGTGTGTGTGTGTGTGTGTGTGTGTGTGTGTGTGTGTTTGTGTGCACTCACAGTTTGGGGAAGATCCATATATTGGTGGAAGAGTGTTTGGTGGGTGTCCCAATACTTTTGGTGATTATAGTGTGAGTATATGAATGAATGTGAATTAAAGCTGTTCTTCTTTGGCAGAAAGATAAAGGATGCTACTGAGCATGTGCAGACTGTGGCCTGGTCTACGCTTCTACAGATATTTTATAAAACGTTATTTTAACTCCTGTTGTTCGTAAAAAAAAAATCTATTTTCTTTTTCTAAATGATATAAAGAAATATAAAATAAAACCACAAATACGTCCTAAAAGCACTTACATGTGTATGTAGGTGGCACTATTACATCACTTACAAATAACACACACACTGGGCATGTAAAGCATAATGATAGAGATAATGCTGTGTGTGTGTGTGTGTGTGTGTGTGTGTGTGTGTGTGTAGAGATCCACACATAAAGAGGAGAAGTACATGGTTTCAGGGTGCACTTTTATTTAGTTCGGCATAATTACCGCCTCTGAATACACTCCTGACAATCTCCTAAAGTGGGGAGACTCTTTTGCACAGAAGAATGGGGGCCGCAGTAGCCCTGCTGGGGGGGCAGGAGAGCCTGGAGACAATTGCTGGTTGCCCCGGGCAATAACTGGCTTTAGAGGAGCTTGAGCTGGAAGCCGACAAGGAGGTCTGAGAAAACACACAGCGTCCTGGGAGATCTCAGGCTGCGCAGAAACATGCAGACGCTCCGAAACCCACATGGCAGGAACACCAGGGTCTGGACGCGTCCTCCTGACATGAGCAGGTGGCAGAGGAGATGAGTTACTGCCCCAGGACATGGTGCAGGCCGTCAGTGACCATGAAGCAGACGTTAGATTGCAAATGAGAGGCAATAGACGATGGTGTATTTTATCAAGCAGGTGCTTTGTGTTGGGTATAAACTGTGTGTGTGTGTGTGTGTGTGTGTGTGTGTGTGTGTGTGTGTGTGTGTGTGTTTGTGTGTGTGTTCATGCTCTGCAAGATTTAGAATTTATTTTTCCTTTAAACCTCCTCAATTTTTTTTCAGGAGTATTTGATCAACCAAGACATGTTCACTTTTTTACTATACTGGATGCTATTTAAGAATTCACTATATGACCAAAAGTATGTGCACCCCTGGCTATCTCACACACACACACACACACACACACACACACACACAAACACACACACACACAGACACATACTCTGCATTATCTCTATCATTATGCTATACATATATATATATATATATATATATATATATATATATTGTTTGTTTTGGAAGCACGAAATCCTACAGAAAGACCCTCACACACACACACACACACACACACACACACACACACACACACACACACACTTTTAGTTTCTCTCTCAGGTTTTTTGAGTGACGCTATTCAGAGATGAGACCTGACTGAATGCTAATCAGGTGCTGGTTTGGTTTAATTGGCGCAGCCAACGACATCGCCTCTTCTTCTCCACCCTGACCTTCTGTAGGAGGTTAGCTCAGGGTGTGTATTCATACTCACACACTATAGGCACTTTCTCTACAAGGGTTTGTCAGGGTGAAGTGTTTTACACCGTAATGAGAGGAACAGGTGGAAGAACTTCTTCTTTTTCAAATGTTGAATCTCCAAAACAAAAAAAAGACACAAAGACGCATTGAATTGGGGGTAAAGAGATCTTAAAAAAGAAAAGAAAAAAAAGAAGGGGAAAAAAATCTGTATGCCTGTCCTTTAAATTAGAACACAACTATAGGGAATGTATTATATTATCAAATATACAATGATAGATAGATAGATAGATAGATAGATAGATAGATAGATAGATAGATAGATAGATAGATAGATAGATAGATAGATAGATAAGCAAATATAAATATACATATAATAATAAAACTAATTAAAAATTATAGATAAAATAGATTTTATAATCTAACAAACGGGTTTGATGTCATATTCACTCTGTACCGCTAGAGGGCAGTGCGATATGCTTAGCACCAACGCTAACAAGCGCACACACTCCTGAATGTAATTCTTCTGTAAATAATTGAATGTCAGTGGTATAGAATCAGTCCTTCAGGCCTTTTTACACAGTACATTTCTCACTCTGAGAATCTGAAAATTTAAAAAAAGCACCGTTCTTTCATTTTATTTTGCATTTTCTGTTCCGTGAGCTCAGTGCTGAGTGATTTACACACCTAGGGAAAGTGAAGTGTGCGTTTGACAAGCCAGGGTCAACACTACAGGCGCCTGCCCCAGAGCGGTGCCACTACTTGACCTCTGGGGTTAAAGGCCACAGCATGGAAAGCAAAGTTCGGGCGGCGGATTGCATCCGTCCAGCAACGGAAAACCGACTTGACAAAGTAAGATGGAAAAACAGGGTGGGGCGGATGGAACTGGAACAGGCCTGGAAATGTTAGTGCTGAACGCTGCACCTGTTCAGAGGCTGTTTTCCACAGCAAGTGGACAGATATAAGCAGCAACCTCCAAAAGCCACCCCCCACACCCCATTCCTTACCCCCATGCCCCTGGTGGCATGGTTTGGGTAACAAGTGCAATGCATTGCATTCATGAGGTGTGTGTCAGCAAGCCGCTGCCAGAGCTTGATATATATATATATATATATATATATATATATATATATATATATATATATATATACACACACACACACACACACACACACACACACACACACAGCCAAAACTCACTGTGGAAAATATTTCACCGACTACAAGGTCGACCCCCGAAATACCCCTTTTAGGTCGGATAGCATCCGCCGCTCAGCCTAAATATAGTCCAACTTTGTCTTCACTGGGCTAAAAGTGGAAACTGGATCGTAATCATTTGCCACGACGCAATGGAGATGCAACAGTTCGCTTATTATAAATACACGACCCTGTATTTATAGTCAGAGCAGATTGTATTAATAACCCAGAAATGGGAGCGCTGGAGATCTTGTGAAGCCCATTGATTATTTTTGAACATCTCATGTCTCATCATCACATGCTTTGGGATGTAATTATGATTAGTCCACTATGGGATTCGTTAGAGCAGGGAAGGTTCTCAACTTTGACCTACGAGCTAACTGGAATCTCAAATTCTGCTCATTTTATTACATTTTTGAGGATATTTCTCAGCTATTTTTTTACAACTGCAACGCAAATTATTTATTATTATGCCATGACATTTAACGATGCGGTTATTTATACAGCCAGTCCCCGAGTTACGAAGGCTCGACTTTTATTATTTTAGGTATTTTAGTTTCCACGCGCCGGGCAAACGTAGCAGCGAATGTGTTACGATGCCGATTTTACCTCTCATTTCCTCCTTGTCCACACACATATACTGTATGTAATGTAAAGTTCATACATTACGGTAGTGTAAATTGCGAGAACGAATCACAAGAACGCATCTCCATCGTATATCAGGGACCACCTGTATATAGTTTTAATCCTTTCTCCTTACAGCCTGATGCAGGTGTCATGCAGCCTTATGAATAGTAGTTTTAAGTTCAGGTCAATTACAATTTTTTGGACTATTAAGGATACATTTTATCAGCTTTACAGTAAACCGGAGTAAAAACTCCCTGAGACGACATGAGTAAGAAACCTAGAAAGGAGCTAAATATATAAAACGTATATATGTTGTAATGCACTGCGCTCCAGGGCTGTAATCTACAGAAAATAGCTCAGGGGTCCACTGTGGAACTGGAGGCTGTGAAGTTACTTGCCTCAGTGGAAACTGAGTTCCAAGTCTCTGTGCCAGGAGAGAGAGAGAGAGAGAGAGAGAAAGAGAGATGGAAGCCCTGGTTTGCTCCTTCTGAACTGCTCTTAGTCAGAAATAGACTTTCTGCCTCTATTTTTGCCTGAGTGTAAAGTTTAGGGAGGTGATCATGCCTGTCTCAGGCTGGTTAGGGTATATTTTTAGGCTCATTCTCTCTTTTGTGGAGTCACTGGAGATAGTGGCTAAAGATAGGAGCCTGGGACATCAGGTGATGCAAAGCTATGAGTGCCTGGATGTATGTATGTATATTTATATATATACAATATATAAACAAAAATTTGTGACGAAAAGTTTGGTATGTGCCTCTTTTTGAACGTCCGTATTCCACATTGAGTCTCCATGTGCTCCATAAGCTCCACTCATCTGAGAAGATGTTCCACTAGATTTTGTGGATGACACAAGGATGTTAGTAAAGTCAGGTACTGGTGTAGGTGAGGTGAGGAGGCCTGGGGGTGTGGTCAGTGTAATAAATGTATTATATTAATTAGGGTTGTCGTTTACATTTACGGTATTTGGCAGTCGTCCTTTTCCAGAGCGATTTTGGTCTTATTCATACAATCGAGCAGTTATGGGGTTAAGGGCCTTGTTCAGGGGCCCAGGAGTGGCAGCATGGTGTGACTGGGATTTGAACTCTTCATGGATTTGTGCACAGGGGTATTGTTCTGCTGGAACAGGTTTGGGTCTCCTAGTTTAAATGAAAATGTAATGCTTCTATAAAGAGATGTTCTATAAAATTGTATGTCTCCAACTTTGGTAACAGTTTGTGGAAGAAGCACATGTGGGTGGAAAAGTCAGGTGTTGCAGGGGTTACATTCATGTTGTGAATATAAGTTACAGGAAATTATAAGCATCTCTAGCATTGGCCATGTTTAGATTGTTGTTTATGCTTGTTTTAAGCCTCAACCTAAAAATCGATGATGATCAACCTCATTTGAATATGACTGTATTCCCAAAATGGTATGTGTGTGTGTGTATATAAGTGACGCTCCAGGCTCCGGCAAGACGCATTCCTCTTATGATCCCATCTGGTCAGTGGATCACAGGTGATGGAGTCTCTCTGGGTTCTGAGTGGAGTTACGTTCAGAGTCTCAAAGGTGAAGGATGCTCAGGTCAGGATCTGCCTGAGGAATCTGTCTGTCTGGTGCCTGAGGTGTCACAGATCTGGTAAAATCACAGGGAGCCTTGCAGACGGAGCCTGACCCCTGACCCTTTACACTGAGACATGCCCTTTGATAGACAATACTATAGTACTTGTCTGAGGGGTTTGAGCTCCACTAACATATGGACTTGGGCTATGGGTCTTGAGATGCTTTTTATTTAATACTGTGGCAAAAAATACTATATACTGTAGATTGTAGATAAATAGATAGATAGATAGATAGATAGATAGATAGATAGATAGATAGATAGATAGATAGATAGATAGATAGATAGATAGATAGATAGATAGATAGAACCCCAATAACAAAAAAGTTTGATTGTGTAAAATGTAAATAAAAACAGAATGCAATAAATTGCAAATCTCAAGCAAACATCAAATGTTTAAACTGAGAATAAAATCCATTTTGAATTGGATGGCTGCAACAAGTCCCAAAAAAGTAGGGACAGGGACATGTTTATCCCTTTGTAGTATCACGTCTTCTGTCTGTGTACATATGGGAATGAGGAGAAAAGCTGCTGAGGTTTCAGGTGAGGAATGTTGTCCCATATGTGTCTGATTCCCAATTCTAGCTGCACAACAGTTCTAGGTTTCCTTTGTTGTGTTTTTCATTTCATGATGTACCAAATGTTTTCAAATGGGAAATGTCTAGACTGCAGACAGGTCAGTTTAGCACAATATATTATATAAATATTATTTAATGAAATTGCTAGTGAAATATTCAGTTGTTGATATTTAACACGTGATTATTTACAGAGGTATTTTTTAGGTTTCTCAGTAAAACATTTTTATTGGCACCTCCACAGTGAATCCTTGTTGAAGCTCCAGGAGAGAAGCTCCGTACCAAATGCTTGGAAACACTTACTGGTTGATGATCTTTTCTTTTTCTATGTCGGCATCTCAGTTTTTTTACATGATGAAGGATTGAATGTTCACCTGAACACTCGATCTTTACATTCTTCTGCTGTGGAACTCAGCACATCAACACATCAACACATCGGCCTGCTCCTGTAGGACAAGTGTGTTTGCCGTGACAGGTGGCTCGATCGTCCCAGCAGTGTGTGTGTGTGTGTGTGTGTGTGTGTGTGTGTGTAAAACACTCTGTGGCTCCACTGCTCTGTCTGTGTGAACTAAATCAGGAGGCTCAGTGGCTCCAACCTGCATTTCAGCCATGACTCACATTCTAAAGGAGAAAAGGGCATTTCTGTTAGGAACAAGAGACACCTCTATTTCTCTGCCTCTCTCTCTCTCTCTCTCTCTCTCTCTCTCTCTCTCTCTCTGTCTCTGTCTCTTTTTTTTCTTTCTCTCTCTCTTCATTTGTCTTTCAGGTTTGTCTTGGCTCTTTCAGCACAGTTTTTACTTTTTCCACGTTTTGTTACATCACAGCTTTATTCCAAAATGGATTAAATTCATTATTTTCCTTTGAAATTCTACAAACAAAAGCCCATAATAACAAGGTAAAAGAAGTTTGTTTAAAACCTTTGCAAATTTATTCAAAATAAAAAATGAAAGAAAATCACATGTACATAAGTTTTCACAGCCGTTGTTCAATACTTTGTTGAAGCTCCTTCAGCACCAGTTACAGCCTCAAGTCTTTTTGAGTTTGATGCTACAGGCTTGACACGTATTTTTGGGCAGTTTCTCCTTCTTCGCAGAACCTCTGAAGCTCCATCAGGTTGAATGGGGAGCGTCGGTGCATCGCCCTTTTCCGATCTCTCCAGAGATGTTCAATCATGTTTGAGTCTGGTTTCTGACTGGGCCACTCGAGGACATTCACAGAGTCCCGTAGCCACTCCTTCGTTATCCTTCATTACCGGCCACAATGTGGAAAACTAAAGCACTGTGAATACTTTCCAAATGCACTGTTCACTTTCTTTTTCCTTCCTTCCTTCATTTTCTACTTACTTCCTTTTCTAATTCCTTCCTCCCTTCTTTTTTCTTAATTTCTTCCATAATTTCTCTTTATTACTTTTGTCCTTTTCAAATTTTTCTCCTTCCTTCTTTATTTCCTTATTTTTCTGCTTCTCTCCTTCTTCCTTACTTCCATCCATCATTCCTTTTCCTTCTTCCTTCAATCTTTTCTTCTTTTCTCCTTCTTCCTCCATCCTTCCTTGCTTCCTACATTTATTCATACATTTTCCGTTCATTTATTATTTTATTCTTTTCATTCCTTCCTTTTCTTATTTCTCTTTTCTGTTATTTATTCCTTCCTTCCTTTTATCCTTTCTTCTTTTCCCTCCTTCCTTCATTCCTTTTCTTGTTTTTCTCCTTTTTCCCATCCTTCCTTCCTTCATTTTCTACTTACTTCCTTTTCTAATTCCTTCCTCCTTCTTTTTCTTAATTTCTTCCATAATTTCTCTTTATTCCTTTTGTCCTTTTCAAATTTTTCTCCTTCCTTCTTTTCCTCCTTACTTGATTCTTTTCTTCTTTTCTCCATCCTTCCTTCCCTCTTTGCAATACTTTTATATTTTCTTCTCTTACTTCTATGCTCGTTTCATTCATACTCACCTCTCTTCATTTCTCACCTGGTCTATTTTCTTGTATACCCCCCTACACACACCCCACCCTGACCCCCAGTCCCCCATGCCTTAGCACAGTGCCGCCTCTGCATGCAGCTAGCCCACATCCACCTGCCAATAAACACACACACACACACACACATATATAAATAAATATATATATTTTCCATGCTCCACTGCTAACGGGGAACACTGTGGGGTTTTATTTAGACTTGTAAAATTCTCCCTGTGCACAGCCGTCCCCCAAATAGACAGATTAATTAGCAAAGGAAAAAGGAGAGGCGCAAAGCACAGCCCGTAGTCATGGCGTGTGAGGTCACAGACATGGCTTTCTGCCGTCCAAATGATGAAATGTACAATGCTACATTGGGTTGTAGCATTGTACAACCTAATGTAGCAGTGTACAACCCAATGTAGCAGTGTACAACCCAATGTAGCATTTTACAACCCAATGTAGCAGTTTACAACCCAATGTAGCATTTTACAACCCAATGTAGCAGTGTACAATGCAATGTAGCATTTAACAACCCAATGTAGCAGTGTACAACCCAATGTAGCAGTGTACAACGCAATGTAGTGGTGTACAACGCAATGTAGCGGTGTACAACCCAATGTAGCAGTGTACAACGCAATGTAGCAGTGTACAACCCAATGTAGCATTTTACAACCCAATGTAGCAGTGTACAACGCAATGTAGCATTTAACAACCCAATGTAGCATTCAACAACCCAATGTAGCATTTTACAACCCAATGTAGCAGTGTACAACGCAATGTAGCAGTGTACAACCCAATGTAGCAGTGTACAATGCAATGTAGTGGTGTACAACGTAATGTAGCGGTGTACAACCCAATGTAGCAGTGTACAACCCAATGTAGCAGTGTACAACCCAATGTAGCATTTTACAACCCAATGTAGCATTTTACAACCCAATGTAGCAGTGTACAACGCAATGTAGCAGTGTACAACCCAATGTAGCAATGTACAACCCAATGTAGCGTGTACAACCCAATGTAGCGGTGTACAACCCAATGTAGCATTTTACAACCCAATGTAGCAGTGTACAACGCAATGTAGCAGTGTACAACCCAATGTAGCAGTGTACAACCCAATGTAGCATTGTACAACGCAATGTAGCAGTGTACAACCCAATGTAGCAGTGTACAACCCAATGTAGCAGTGTACAACGCAATGTAGCAGTGTACAACCCAATGTAGCAGTGTACAACCTAATGTAGCGGTGTACAACCCAATGTAGCAGTGTACAACCCAATTTAGCAGTGTACAACCCAATGTAGCAG
>NC_060909.1:1711291-1763791 GCF_014805685.1 Silurus meridionalis
TCCAGTTGATGCTTGAGGGCAGTCTCGCAGGGAATCAGGTGCAGGGGGCAAGCTGCTCATTAGCATAAACATACCGGAGAGCCAATAAGAATGAAGGAACAAGTGGAAGAGGGGCGGAGTTATGTTTTGAGCCACATACCCCAGCAAAACAGGTGCATGTGGGCCTGAGGGATCAAAATAGCAAAACACAGGCACATGTGGCGAAGTGTTATGGTGGTGTTACAGTGCAGGGGGTAACGAGGCTTCTGGGGCTTTTACACTCAAACTGGTGGCTTTATAACGATCAGCGTGTGCACAATTATTAAATGGAAATATGTTTGTGCTATTTATTTATTTTCTGTTATTAATGTTTGGCTACAAATATTCAAGTGTAAGTAATTAGATATAATAATAATAATAATAATAATAATAATAATAATAATAAATAATAATAATTACAATAAAACTATAAACATCATTCTAATTCTTAAATATTCTTAGATATTAAATATTGTTCTATATTTTATTAAACATGTACTATTATATATTATATTATATTATACATATTTAATAATTAATATTAATATATTATATTTACTAATATTTTTGTACTGATACATGCAGTTTAATCTCAATATTAAATAAATATCGAATAATAAATCATTCAATCTACTAAAGGTCGAACGATAGTGGATTTTACCGATACCGATAACTAGGTTGGATCGTACTTGTCGATAACCAATTAATAAACCAATTTTTTTAATGGATAATAAAAAAACTAACAAACAAACCAAAACATTTTTACTGAATGATGAAAACATGCTAAATGAAATAAATATAAATATGCTCATTAATAAATATAATTATATGATTAATAAATAATAAATAATAAATAATATAAATAAATAAAAAAGCTCTCCATGCAGCGTGCAGTCTTACATGTAAAAAACAAACAGCACCTGCCCTTAGTAATTCACCTCTAGAGGCCGCTCTTGTAACGACATCGGACCACAGCCTGGAAAAACTATCAGCATGGATTTTTGCCGATAGTTCCAGCGATTAATTATCGGTGGCGATGAATCTATTAATCTTTTACTTTCAAACATTGTTCGGAGTGTTAGCTTATGTCCTGCAAGCCACCTTCCCATCAAGATGTCAACTCCAAAACTATTGCAAAAGTTCCCACAAATGTGTGTTGATTTGCTTTTACTCTTCTGTCCAGTTCAATGGCTTTTAACTCTGATTTTTTCATGATTCCTTCTTCTTCCATCTTCTCAGGAAGAGCTTAAAGGTTTCTTCCAGATCAACATTGTTCTGTAGAATGGACCCTTCATGAAGTAGACATAAATAAACAGAGATTAATGATGTTTTGGTAGCACCAGTCACTCTGTGAAATTAAGTTCCATCACTGGCCCCAACAAAGAAGCTCCGTACCATCACACTTCATCCTCCATGTCTGACAGTAGGTGTTGAGGAACCAGAACAAACCTTTTACCTTTTACCTTTTACCCAAATATGTATAAAAATCCTACTCGATAAACCAAAGACTGCAATTAAATTATCACTGAAACACCGAGTCGCACGCTAGCAAAGCAAACTCAATGGCTCCATCTAGCGGACATTTTCTTCACGTTACAATCCAACACCAATCCCAAATAAATTGTGTACTCTATACTGTGTGTGTGTGTGTGTGTGTGTGTGTGTGTGTGTGTGTGTGTGTGTGTGTGTGTGTGAGAGATACCCAGAGCGTTATACAGCCTCCACCAGCTCGCTTTCTTACAGTGAATCCTGGTGTCCACATGATGTAAAAGAAAATACGATTCACCAGACCAACTTCTTGCATTGCTCGATGTTGAAGGTCTGATGTGCACTGTAGGACCTAAACATCAAGATGTAATGCTCTGTGTGTTCTGACTTTTTTCAACCAGAGCCAGCATCAACTTTTCACCAGTTTGTGCTACTTTCTGTGAGCTCCTTATTCACATCATTGAGTCTTAGGGATCCATCATCCTGTCCTTGGTTCACTGTTTCTCCTTCCTTGGAGCACTTTTGGTAGGTACTAACTCCAGGAACCTCCTGGAACACCTGCTGTTTTGGAGAAGATCGATCAGATTAGATCAGATCAGATCAGATCCTACACTTCACAATCTGGTATGTTCAGAAGATTGCACTCAGCCTGCTTCCAAAATGTATATTTCTGAAATAGAAATATTAATGACCACGTTTGCTTTTTCCATTTCTCTGTGTCACGTGTGTGACCTGCCAAAAGTCTAACAGAATCGCAGTTCCTTTTGCATTTGAATTTCCAAAGCCTTTGTACTGAAAGCTGTTAATTGAGTGTCAGGGGTGAGATTATAATATTGGGCGTGTTTATAATTGCGAAGTGACGTCACACACAGTCAACAGCCAACAGGGGAAATGGCAGTAATAGACGATTTTGCAATTGGAGCAGGGTGTATGTAATTCATCATGAAACTTCCTTATCTTCAGGATTACAACCTGAACATACTCAAGAGCCTCAATAACAGCGCCACTGTGTGGTGAAATTATGCCTGTGCACCAAATGCATGGTCACTGAGTACCAAAGTAATGAGATGGTAATGAGATCCGACACCAAAGACATCAGAGAGACAGAGAAACACACTTTATGGTGTAATGAGTAGCACTTCCAGGAGTTTTTCATTTTTCCACCAATGAGCTTTGGCCTTTAACAAAATTAAGGTGAATTTATATATATATATAACACCTGAGCATATCCACATTGAGTCCCCATTTGCTTTTATAATAACTAGGGGTGTGAAGATATCTATTTTTTGATAACTATATATTTTGCTGGTTATTGTGCTGGTAGATTAAGGACAATGTTTAATATTTTCATATTCTGTGTGGTGGTCAGTTCACAGCAGGGACACGGTTATATTGATTTTGACATTTTATGGGCTTTTCTTTTTTCATAAAGCCATTAAGTGTGCATCATTATCAATTCTTACATTTAATCAGGCACTCAGAATAAGACATTTCGCCTGTTTCAAAGCAAATAAAATCAGTATCAACAAAATGCATCTTGAAATGCAGAGAATCTGCAGCTGAACTGGTATTTAGATGTTTTATGGAGCTCAATTAGACATTTACTGCAGTTACAAGTGCATACATGATGTTCAAACAAAAATATTTGAAAATAAAATAAAATGTATAAATTGTGAAATTAAAACCGCCGCAAACGCCACTGTTAATAAGTGAGTTATTGCGATTGAACCGAATCACTTAAACGGGTGATTCACGAATCGAATCACCATCGTGTTGCTCAGAGCCGCAAAATAGTGCTGTGGCTTTGTTTGGATTTATTTTTGTTGGTGAAATCGAGCAAAAACGGGCCATGTGGTGTCGAAAACGTGACTTCTTACGTCTTATTAACTTCTTGTTGTATAACTAATAAAATCAGTCACATTTGTAATGCTGTTTTTTTTCCTGTGATAGTGCTTAACTATGAAATAAATGTACACATTTCTGCCTTCATATCTTGAATTTTGTGATTGTTTTTAATGCATTTTAATAAACTGAATCATGCAGGGAAAGAACGCGATTTACACGTGCAATAAAATGTCTAACGTACAAGACTTTATCACGTGACGTACGTGTTCACTCTATACTGTGTGCAGTTAAAATATTATTGAGAGCTCGCGCGGGAGAGCACGCCCCTACCATAACCTCCACTCTTCTCAGATGTTCCACTAGATTTTGTGGAGATTTGTGATCATTGTTGCACAAGTGTGTTAGTAATGTCAGGTCCTGGTTTAGGTGAGAAGGTGAGGAGGCCTGAAATGCAGTCAGTCAGTGCTCACATTCATTCCCAAAGGTGTTCAATATGGTTGGAGTTCTATAGCAGGAGATCTTCCACAGCATGATCTTGGAGCTGGTGCTTATCTACACGGTCATGTCAGAACAGGTTTGGATGTCTAGTTGAAAGGACATTTTCATTCCACCACATCCAAAAGCATCAAATACAATCGTGGGCCTCCTCATTTCTGATAACAGTTTGGGGGAGAACCACACGTGGCTGGAAAAGTCACGTCTCAGGATTATTGTTGGTTTCGTTTATTTTAAGCATCATTTCAGCCAACTTTTGGTGACACTAAAAGTTCTTCATGGGAACACAGGGTGTTCCACTAATGGTTGCTCAGTGATACACTGGTGCTTGTGCTTAAAAGTTCCTGACATCTTCAACAATCATTACATCCAAAAGAGAAGTCAATCTTGAGCTAGAAAATAAAACACTAGTCATCCATGACACTTAGCCTTTGGTTATTCAGTAAAGGACACAGATGAAACCGTATTGCTGGCCAGCTCCAAAATAACTTTTAATGGCATAGCCAAGATCAATAAGCTAACTTTTCCTTAAGAAAAAAGGAAATGAAAAAAAAGCTACACAGTGAAACATTTAATATAAAAAAGTAAAATTCACACATACAACTTAAATGTCTATACAGAAATATTCGCTCAAACGGTACAGAAAATGACAACATAAAATCTACCTAAAAATTATAAAAAATAAAATAAATTTGGGGGGAATAAACACTTCTTAAAACTTTATTGATTGTTAAACATTGTACCTCAGTGCTTTGAAAACCATGCAGAAAAGTTCATCCATTAACAAATACAAAAAAAAAAAAAAAAAAGCGATTTCTTTAGCAGGTCTTCGTTTTTGGACTGTTTGGGACCGTGGCGTCCCGATACTATTCATAAGCCAACATGGAAACTAAAACTGTCCCGTATTTACAGCTCATCCCACCATGTGCTTCATCATGCCTCACCAGACCATTTCCCCCAAAAGCGCTCCTCCTGATCTCCTCCTCAGTCCTCTCCACCTCCGTACATGTCGGCTAATTTCTTGAAACGCGGTCCCCATTCGCCGAGGCAGTTGTAGTCCTGATCACCTGAGCTGGAGGAGTTCAGGGAGCTGAGAGATCCTGCCTCTGATCCACCACCTTCATAATCGAACACCAGCAGGGAATCGTATGGAGGAGCAGTGGGGTCGTTATCTGCCGCCTTCAGGTTCTATGGAAACGTAAATGTAATAATAAGCATGAGGCCAAAAGACGATTATACTTTTAAACCAAATTAATTTTCTGAACCGTGTCATATCGGTCCAGCCAAAGTAAACATTTTTTCATGATGCACTTTGTAATGGTTGGCTTTATATTATTAATAATTTGTTTGAAGAAAAATCTGTAAGTGTATAATTTTTTATTTTCTGGAGCAATCGATATTCATGCGTATATAAGACCACCTCATCATAAAAAAAATAAATCTTACATCATCGATAAAGGTGCCGATCTCCTCTGGATTTGCAGGCCGTTGACGATATTGTGGAGCAGGCATGAAGGTGGGAGCAACATCGTTACGGAACACATCGGGACGGTTGTCCAGGCCCCTGTGCAGAACACTTAGATCATAGTCCTGTAAGTGAAGAAAAATAAATAAATAGCACTGATAAGTTTAAAAAAACAAAAGAAAAAAAAAACCCTTTTAATCTATCTATATAAAAATAAATGAATAAAATACCTGATCATCCTCTCCACCACCCTCTTCATCATAACAGTACACGTTGTCGCGGAGATCGTCGTCATTTAACAGGGGCTGCTCCTTCTTAGTGTTTTTTCTTCTTAAGAACAGGAGGAGTAGGAGGACCAGCACTAAAGAGAGAAAGTAAGGGCATATAACATCATTAAACATCCACACCAAAGATATTAAAACCCCAAATATGATCATAAATAAATAAATAGCAACTTACACAACAGAGCCAAGATGGCCCCCAAAATTCCAAGCACCCCGGTGAGACCGAATTCGGCTACCCTTGTGTCTTGGCAGGTAGAGTCGGTTCCCGTGCATTCGCATATAGTGACTTCGACGCTGTTGTCTTGCGAGAGGTCGTGGTTGTCGGACACCCTCAGAACGACGTTGTAAACGCCATAGTCGAGTTGAGGCTTCGGTTTGAGTGTAAGTATGATCCCTGTTTCTGCATCAACAGAAGAGGAAGAAGCAGCCGGGTCATTAGAGGAACAGGTTTGCAAGTTCAAAATATATTTTAACAAAACTGCAAGCTGTGCAGAAACTCAAACTCTAAAGCAAACTAAAGCCACAATCTTCCATTAATACACGTTTATAAACCACCATCAGGTGACACGAGAGTACGGATACTATAAGTCTATGGGTACACAACAGTGGAACAATTTATTACTTATTAACCTGTTAAACAAAATAAAGTTGCTAATTTTTTTTATTATAATTCCTATTAAAGTTTTTAATTTCCAAATGGTCGCTGCCTTTATATTTCTATTTCTATTATTTCTTTTCTTTTTTCCTCCAACAGCACAAATGTAAGTGTCTCACTAAGCACGTGTTGCGAATTCAGATTGTACATCAACAGCTAATAGCACAATATTCAGAAACAGCATCTGAAAGTTTCTCCCAGAGTCTCTTTAGCGGTTCACAAAAATATGGATTTTCTTGGGTTTCATGAAAAGTAATTAAATATAATTTAAAAAAAAAAAAAAAAAAAAACCTACTAGAATCATTCATAATGGCAGTCCAATTGTTATTGCTTTCTCCTTCCAGCTTGACACTAAAAGGAGCTCCAAACTGAGGCCCATCCTTATCAGTCACCGACAGGTACACTGGAGGCGTCTCCTTATTACATAACGTGACGGCCCTCTCTGTAATTACTGGGGCGTTATCATTTACATCCTCCAACTCGATTACAAGGGTACCAGTACCAGTTGCTGGAACTTCATCTGCAAAACACACAAAATACTCATTAGGAAACCAAAAATAAAAATATTGAGGATGTGGTGGGAGTGGATGTGGGTGTTTTTACCGTTATCAATAGCTAGAATTAGAGCTCTGTATTTGCCATCTTTCACAAAATGAGATTCCCGGTCCATTGGACTCTTGACTTTAATTAGTCCGGTGTCTTTATTAACATTCAGATATCCAGCAGGATCGCTGCTTATACGGTAGCTGAAACACACACCATCATAATAAGTTACTATCCAGGCTCCCGAGAGAAACCCATACAAATATCCAACAAGAAGGTCTAAACCCGAGAAAGCACATACGTCACTATCTGCTTCTTCATGGTGTCCGGATCGGTGGCGGTGTACACGGTCAGTTCGCTATCCACTGGTGTATTTTCGGGTTTAGAAATGAACTTCTCTGGCGGGTCGAACACTGGAGCCTCGTTCACGTCCAGCACGTTCACGATGACCGTGGCAGTTGAGGTAGGCAAAGGTTTGGCAAACGGAACCGTGTTTTCTACAGCCACCACCAGCGTGTATTTGTTGTTTTTCTCAAAGTCCAATGCCTGTGAAATGATGTACACGTCACAATTAAGACGTTACAGTTATTATTGAAGACCTCTGATGGCACTTAATTTAGAAGCATGTTGTACCTTGGCGGTTGTAATGACGCCTTCTTGTTGGTTTGGTCCCGTGGCAATAGTGAAAAATCCACCTGTGTTACCACTGACGAACTTAAACGTTGCTGCCCAGGCATCAGACTGTACCTCATCTTCATCAGTCACTGGCATTTTCACTACCAAAGCTCCCACTTTATCCTCTGGGACAGACACGGTGTACTGGAAAAACAAAATCAAGCATTTATAATAGTAAACAATGTAACTTAAACACAAAATTAAACACGTAAACAGGTCATTTCCTTACCGAGTTTTGCTCAAATTGAGGTGCGTTGTCGTTGCTGTCTGTTACGGTAATAACAGCTTTCCCCATGACCGGGCGACCGTCCCCCCGCATATCTGCTGCTTGAATCTCCAGCGTGTATTGAGGATATTTCTAAAAGATAAGGGTTCAATAAAAAGTTGAGACTAGTTTTGTAACGTGCCAACAGATGGCAGCACAAGGCAGCACCCAAAATTTTAAATAATTCCACTAAGATTTCAAAAAAGGTACAAATAATAGTATTAGTAGAGATAAAATTCTGCTGAAGAATTATTTAATAAATAATCTATCTTGCTTGATCAGAAATTTCTACCAGTCAGACTAGTGACAGTGAGGCTGGATGTAAATATAGAAAGAGAGAAATCTGTGCCCGTACCTCTCTGTCCAGACCATCAGCATTCACTCGAATCGCCCCAGTGATGGGGTTGACTGCAAACATGTTTGGATTTGGCTCTGCTGGAAGCTGACTGATGATGGAGAACCGGATATCGGAGTTGTCGTTGTTCGGCTCGTCTGCATCGGTGGCGTTGACCGCCATGAACTCAAATCCTTTGATAGGAGAGCAAGAAGACATTGTGATTAAGTGAAGTTGTAGACTATACAGCCAAAAGAATGTGGACACCCAACCATGATATTCAAATAGACTGAGATTATAGATAGTGTTATAAAAAGTTTTATTACCTATTTTTGAAGCTTCTGGTACACTTCCAATAAATGGATTTTGGGTAAAGACAGGTGAGTTATCATTCTGGTCGATTACCTCGACTATAACCTCCATTTCGGGTTCTTTAATGCCATCAGAAACGGACCTGGCATGTGCTTGCAGCTGGAGTCAACAAGAACAAAAACATGGTAAATTTCCAAAACCCTCAAAAAACAATATTACTGTACACTAATCTCTTCTGTGAGCATCTACCTCAGACTAGTACAACTTTTAACCAAACACATACAAAGGAAAATGTCTCACCACATATTTATCTCTCGCTTCTCTGTCTAGAGGCTTTGACACAAAAAGCATTCCAGTGTATTTGTCTATTGTGAAAAGTCCCGCTGGAGGCTGGTTTGCTCCTTCACCTGTGATTTCATACACCATCTGTGTTTCTTTGGCATGGCTGGACTTAATCTGGACACAAGATATGACGACTTGTTAAAAATAAGACAGAGGAAAAATTACATCACAAATTATGGATCAGCTCTACATACCTGCACCATCGACTTAGGGAAAGGGCCTCGGTCATTCTCTGAGATTTTGATGGGAGGAATCACCCACTCTCTCTTTCTCCTCCGCAACCCACTTGCTCTTGGAAACTCCATATACAAGAGATCTGAAGTGGGCTATAGAAAGATAAAAAATAAATTAGTGTCAACCTAAGAGCATTCTCTACTAGTCCAGCTGTAACATACCCCAGCTTTAATTATTGTAATGTGATTTCATTTTAAAAAATGTCTCACACAAGAAAGCAAGAAAACACATCCGAACAAATGACTGTAGACAAATAAGACAGTTCAAAACATTTCCACGATAAAGTAGTTCTGAGATTTGTCCAGCAGAGGTCAGGCTACATAAGAGTGTGTACCTGCACTGGCTCAATTGCCACATCGTCTTCCAGCAGCCCATGGTGATGGCCAGCTCGACGCAGATGTTCCACGTTTACCGACGTAGTGTGTTTCATTCCGTTGGAGTCCCAAGCATGGACGGAGAACATTTTATGGCCGTCATGAAGAGTGATCGATCTCTTGAGCTTCACGGTGCCATCCGTAGCTACGTGAAACCGCTTATCGGAAGAGTCGAAGACTGTCTGTGTTCTTCCATTGCAGTCATTAAAAACAACTGAACGGGAAACAAGAGAGAATAAAATGCTATTATTTATACATCAACATAAAGTGTTCTCAGACTGGAGACAAATTCTGAAACCTTGGGGAATCTTGTCTGAAACACTGGATCTACAAATTATATCCAAACTTTAAAGTAGTTACAAGTTTCAAGTGGAACATTAAAACAGGAAAACAAAACCACAGTTTTTACATTATAAAACAGGATTTGATGGGGACTCTATAGGACAAGGCAGAGATCCACACATTAAGTATTAAGAGCAACCAGAACATTCTGTAATGAGGATGTGTTAAATTAATAACATCTTCATTACAGAAACTAACTAAATCAATTAAATAAACATTAAAAATTGCTATCAGGAAGGCACCTAAACAATACACGGATGTGGGAGAGTTTGTGGGATTTCGTCATGACCATAATCGAAAAAGAAAATAAAACCAGCAGTTCATACCAATGGTTTTCAAAGTTGGGTCCAGGGATGACAGAGGTCCAAAGTATCACCAGGAATTTATTTATATAAAATTACAGTATCAAAAATCTCAAAATTAGTAAAACTTGTGTATAGTTCTTGTTATCAACCTGATTATAAAGATTCTATTTAAATTGTCAATTGAATCAAATGGTTTGATTGGACTTAAACAGCTCATATCTAGGATTCGTTAACTTGGACCTGATACATTGTGTGTGAAAAATTCAGTATCATTGTTCCCATTCAAATGATGCTATATAAAAAAAATAAAAAAAATAACTACAGATCTCCATAATGATGGTCAGCAAGCTTCCACTTACAAAGTAAAATCAATTTCAAGCCTAAACACATGAGATTAAAGCAGTTTCGATATGAGGGAGAAGTAATTAGAGAAGAAAAAAAAAATGAAACCGACCTCAGTGGAAAGCACCTGAACATATCTGCTCAGGTTTGATCACCATAAGCTTTTAGAAAGAAAAGAAAAGAAAAGAAAAAAAAGTCCTCACCTGGTCGTGTTCTAGCTTGTATATCACACCCAGAGAAACTGGCTGAATCACCCAAGCACACATTATCATCAAGATCACTACAGAAGCACTTGATCTATTCTAATACAAATCGAGTAGCACCTTGAAGGAGCCTGGTGTTTTCAGGTAATTTAGGAGAAAACTATTCTTATTCAAGCTGAACAGTAGGAACGAGCAGCTGGGGGTTTCGACTCATTATAAACTGGGAACGGAATGCAAGCACACGGAGTTCACAAGCAAGGATACAGTCCTTATCACACAAAACAGCTCAGAGCTCTACTCAAGGTAACAATACAGTGTCACTACAACCCATTTATCTCAAATCAAGTGGCCTTCAAGCATGAAACCGAGCAAACTTTTAGACATACTCTACAAGTAAAACAGGTCTACTCACTCCAACCAGTAACTCGGATTACACAATGTTACACCAATAAGTGTTTTTTAAAACACAAACTACAATTAAATATAAAGAAAATACCCACATTTAACTTAATAATTAAGAGAAAGGTCTTTCTTGACGACATGTCCCTCAAAAGTATCAGAAACCTTCATTAAGTTAGAAACTAACTACAATTATATCATACAAACTAAAATGTAAGAATTTTTTTAATAATAATTCAGTAAGAATGTAAATGTTACCTGTGCCGAGTCTCGTGCCCCTGTGCAGGTGTTCTCTGTGAACTCTAAAGAGGAAAAGATCAGACGCAAACCCTGAAGAACATGGCGTCGATTCTCCAGATCCACAGCAAAGGACCTTAGTAGAGGGAAAAACGATCGCGTTTGGTTCGTTTCTTTGGAATCTTTTTTTTCTTTAAATAGTTTATGAGAGAAAACGAGGAACAAAATCATAAGCCGAGTCGCTTTTCAGAACTTCTTGGACAGATTGGAGGATGAAAAAGCGACAATTTCGAATAAAAGCTTAAATGGCATGAGGCCAAGAGAAAAAAATACATACAGATGAGGACAAAAAATACGTATATGCAAATAGAAGTATCTACCTGGAGTAAAAGAAACACAACTCCCAAACGTAGGTCCCATTTAGACTCCATTTGTGGTCGAGAAGAAAGAATAGTGAAGGTAATCCTTTTAATCGGAGAGTCCGAAAACCGCGCTGCCTCCTGCCCCGAGATTATTATTTAAACTTGTCGGTGTCGATTTGAGGAAACGAGCTTCAGCAGGTAGTTTCGGCTGTGACGCGGCCGCAGCCAGGTGACCTCGCCCATCCGCCCGCGCGCTCCAAATATGGACACCACTGCCGTGTCAAAGCTCCGCCCCCAGCCAGGTGAACTCACCGAGAAAAACACTGCAAACAAGATCAAGTTTATTGCACAGGACCACGATTACATCAACTAATTATAATAACATGAATAATAATTATAAAAAGAAAAGCGACTTCAAACCTCTATCACGCGCTGCTCCTTTTCCAAGCTGGTCTATGGTTCAGGAAGTGTTAAGATCCTCACCTTTGTCGAAACACAAACACACACACAAGGAAATGATCAGAGAGATTAATCATTATCAACCTTTAGACTACATGTCTGAATATGAGCACATTCAGACACCATGTGTGCGAGTGTGTGTGTGTGTGTGTGTGGAGATTAAAAAGTCTTCACCTATGGCTGAAACCAGGTGCAGTGAATGTAAACTTCACTTTGTGTGCAGATGTGTGTGCATGTCAGGCTAAAAGAGGACATGTGAAACATCTGCAGGCTGTAAGGTTCAGGGCTGGAAGAGGCGTTTACACATCATGATGGAAAAAATGCCTGCAGGAAATCACTCTGCTGTACTGATCTGTGTGGTGTTTGTGTGTTTCATCAGTTCTTTAATGAATCTTTATTTCTGACGTTTAAAGAAAGACTGGTCTATACATGTGTGTTTATTAATCTGTTAAATAAAAAGAAACTTTTCTTTGGAAGTTTAAAACTAACAGGAACAGGAGACGACTTTCCCAGCACATATATTGGACGCTCTTCACTTGGAGCTTATTAATGATTTTTTTTATTACTCATCACCTAAAATACAGACTGTTTTGACATGCATTAATAATGCAGCAGTATTTATGTGCTGCTTCCACTTCATAGTATTGAAGAAAAATCTATTACAGTATCTAGCTTTGTATTTAATAGTATAGATCTCCTAAATATGCATTTATGTATGTATATGTATGTACAGTATGTATGCATGTACAGTATGTATGTACAGTATATATGTATGTATGTACAGTATGTATGCATGGTTGTACAGTATGTATATATGTATAGTATGTATGTACAGTATATATGTATGTATGTATAGTATGAATGTATGGTATGTATGTATGTATGTATGTATGTACGTACAGTATGTATCGTATGTATGTATAGTATGTATGCATGTTTGTACAGTATGTATAGTATGAATATATGGTATGTATGTATGTATGTATGTATGTATGTATGTATGTACAGTATGTATAGTATGTATGTACAGTATATATGTATGTATGTATGTATAGTATGAATGTATGGTATGTATGTACAGTATGTATATATGTATGTATGTATAGTATGAATGTATGGTATGTATGTATGTACAGTATGTATAGTATGAATGTATAGTATGCATGTATGTACAGTATGTATATGTATGTATGTATGTATAGTATGAATGTATGGTATGTATGTATGCATGTATGTATAGTATGCATGTATGTACAGTATGTATATATGTATGTATGTATAGTATGAATGTATGTATGTATGTATAGTATGTATGTACAGTATATATGTATGTATGTATAGTATGAATGTATGGTATGTATGTACAGTATGTATGTACAGTATGTATGCATGTTTGTACAGTATGTATATATGTATGTATGTATAGTATGTATGTACAGTATATATGTATGTATGTATAGTATGAATGTATGGTATGTACGTATGTATGTACAGTATGTATGCATGTTTGTACAGTATGTATATATGTATAGTATGCATGTACGTACAGTATGTATATGTACAGTATGCATGTATGTATATTATGTATGTACAGTATGTATGCATGTATGTACAGTATGCATGTATGTATCCAGTGTAAATAAGTAGTCTACAGAAAACTGGACATGCATATAACAAATAACTAAACATAAACTAAAAAAAAGTTTGGAGCAGCATCAAGAGCAAATAATTTAGTTAGAAAAGCTCAGATCTGTACTCCCACACTCCTATTTTCATTTCTGATCTTGTTATCAGGTTCTTGATGAGCTGGATGAGGTGTGGCACAGGTGTGGTTTTGTTTTGTTTTTGGTGCAGGAGTGTGGTGGTACTGGAGCTTCATATATATATATATATATATATATATATATATATATATATATATATATATATATATAAAATTTACTTATTAATGCATTGAAAAAGAGGCTGAAATATAAAACCCATGAGAGGAACTGAAACCGATTATCATTATTATTATTATTCCTCCAGTCTGATCATGTGTTTTCAATGTGACCACACACACACACACACACACACACTGAGCACTTATTATCAACACTAAAGTGAAAAGTAGGGCAATACCTACAGTAAAATATAAAACATTAAATATTAATAAATCTCATAAATTAACACAGACCCTAACACCCCCAAGCTACGGCCGCCATATTGCTTTCTCTAGCTAGCTACTTTACCTCATTTGGCACATTTTCCAAAAAATTCCGAATATTGCATATCTCGTTCGCTTTTTCGTTCAGCAAATCATTTTAACAGCGAATTTTGCTTCAAAATCACACAATCTAACCGGAATTTCACTTATTTTATGGCTAAGCTTAGCCGTGCTAGTTACATAATTTACCCTTACATACAGAAACGCTAAATTCTAAGTTCAAATTTGTATCTATTTTTCTTTAGTTCATATATAAAAACATATATAAAGTTATTTAAAACACTTTACTTTATTATAACTTCAGTAAGCTTCGAAAGTGCTAAAAGTATTTATCTTTTCTTCTTCTTCTTAGCTGTTGCACCTGTAACCCAAATTTACCTCAGGGGATTTTTTCAGGGTTGCCAAGTCTGTAAATCCCCCTGGAGGACTGTGAAAGTATTTCAGGAAAATTTATAATAAAAACATGCCAAAGAAATTGTTTGATATTTAGAAAACATATATATATATATATATATATATATATATATATATATATATATATATATATATATATATATAGTAGCAAATAAATAGTTTTATATTACATTCATGCATCTGTGTATAAGAGTTATATGGAGAAAGGACATAGATTTACATAATCTCCAGTGAAACGCAATAAATTCAGTAAAACAAACAAACAAACAAAAAATGAAATAATAAAAGAAATCAATCAGTTTTTTAAATATATGAAATCTAAAAATAAAGTAAAATATTTTTTAAAAGGAACATAAAGACGCCTTTCATTAGTTTTTTAGAGGTTCGTAGAGATATGGATTTATGAATTAAAATTGGGCGTTTTGGGCATTTAAAATGCAGCATGACGATGCAGAAGCTCTTGGGTTTCCTCAAGGAACTCTGGTTTCCACCTCCAGACCATAAACATGGCAGCTGACTGCACTAACTTGCCCCTCAGTGTGGATGTGATCCATCCGGGATCGTCCTTGCTTTGTTCTTTTGACAGGTTTCATATTCGCTGTAAACTTGATTTGGATAATTTATTTCCTGAAGATGGATTTGAGATCAAATTAAGAGAAATCTAAAAAAAATTGTTACTTTCTACTGAAAGTGTCTTGCTGATATATTGTTGTCATTTCTCATTTCATCTGCCAAATTCCAGACAAACTCTTTCTTGATAAAACCATCTATAATATCTATATCTATGACTTGACTTGACTATAAACCTACAAGTGTATACAAGTAGACCAGGCATGATGTACTGTATATTGTCAGTAGAGTACTATTCAACGGAAGGGGGGTCTAACGAGAGAATCCTTCCGGCTGCTGTGTAATGTAATGTAATCTCCTTTTGTCATTCTTCAAAAAAGTCCATGGTGCGTGTTAGTCTGTGTTATCGTATGAAATCTGAGAAATCTTTCTGAGTGCTACTTCAAAATGGCTTTCTTGTAAACGGCGTGACATCACACTGCATAGCCAGGACAGTTTCACTACGATTATAAGAAATGCAGATCAGCTAAAGTGTGTATTTTTTATAAGTTTGGATGTGCAATAGTTAAATATAAAATGTTTTCCTGTGTAGGATTACACTCTTAAAAAGCAAATTTTCCAGTTGTGCACCTGATATAGTAACTAAATCATTCTCCTAGAATTCTCTATTCTTTTGGAAATAGTGTGCTTTTCAATGGACCGATGGAATGAATACTAACACACACAATGTACTTGGCTTTGCTAATTACCAGTCTCGAATTCCTCTGACCAACAGCAGGAAGAGACGAGGGAGGATTGGGTTAATCATTTGTTTGGATTTTGTGTATCTCTGGTTGTAGATTAGCCCCAGAGGACAAATACCCCAGTGGGGTTAAACAGTAGGTTTAAATAGTACGTTTGTGCGAACATGTGACCATGAGGAGGGATTGTGAATTGCATTTGCACAGTTTTCCCAGACTGAACCACAAGGTCAGTGAATAGATGCTGGGGGTGAGATCTTCACTTCAGAACTGACAATCATGTCTTGTTTTTTGTTGTTGATATATATATCTCTCTCAGCTATGTCTGGAATATTTATCTGGAATTTTGATATAAAGTGAACCTTGGTTTGGTGCCTCTTTATCAACTTGGTATGTGTAAACATGGTTTGTGTGCCAGGGAGGAATCATGGTTTTAGAAAACATGTTCTTTCAGTTAAGATTATTCCACTGAACTCCAGCAAAAGGCATATATACAAAAAAAAAACACACATAGTAATACATGATTCATGCTTCCAGTTAGAGAAATGAAAGCACATTTTAACCATAAGCCAGATACGATCATTTCCCCTGACGTAATTGTTTACCTTGATACCTGTGACACCACACCTTACAGACAAGAGTGTTTATTGATTTGATAGTCACTTCATGAATTCATGAATATCTCGATGTTAATGTGTGTATTGCTGATAGTTAATTTAACATCAATCCTAAGATCATGGATTTTTTTTTTCCCAAAATATCTCCCTTCATCTGTTTGTTCATCCAGGTTTCACAGTTTCATCCTACCGTTCCCCAAATCTTAGGTGAATTGGTAGGTAAAAAACAATAACAACAAAAAAATTGCCTGGCATCCTGTGTTTTGTTTTGTTGTAGATTGGAAATACTGAAATTGTCATTATATGCTTAAAAACACACTTATAAATTGAACAAATGTATTTGATATACATTATAATATATATATTCTCCTGTATTTAGGGTCTCTTATGGTTATAATTATATAACAGGGCTCTTGAAGTGACTGCACCACCCTTCGGAGGCCTGTGTTTTTAGGCTTAGAACAAGGTGAGTGTTTTGTACACAGCAGCAAAAGAAAAAGGCGTTGATTATGTGATGAAAGGCAGGTTAGTCTCGAAAGGCAGGGGCAAAGGCAGCTTTCATGCAGGACCTTGCTCTCAGTCGCCACCTTTAGTGTGGTCTAATAATGATTAACCTGCCTTATTTCTTTTTGAAAAGTAAACATTGAGTGCTGGACGGAGCCTGGGTGAAGAGTAAACGATAGAGGAACTCGAGATTAATTCAAAATTGGATAAAATCCAAAGCAACATGTAATGTTAGTTAAAGCCGCAACTTAGACGAATTTTTAATGTGTTGTTCGGTAATTTTTTACTTTCGCTCATTGTTCTAAGTGTTCACTGAAGTGCCTTTACCATAAAACATATGGGACATATGGGAAATGGACTTGTTTTGACCATGAATGATAGATGTGGTCTGTATTGTGGTTGGAGAACAAGTCATGAGAGATTTTGGGAGTGAGTGTTGAGAGAGTGCTGTGAACTGGGCGAGGCTCTGTAGCTGACTGTAGGGGGAAGGGAGCTTATCTCTTCATGGACAAACCAGTTCTGTATTGCGCCATCAAAGCTCCCTACTTTATCCACTTCAAAGTTACACACTGTGCTTTTGATGAAGCTGCCCCACTCAGAGCGAGATGAACAACCACGAGGGCAAATGCTGCTTATTACATGATGCTTTTTACCAAGCATAATGCACTGCATGGTGTATGCTCAATAATGGGTCTGGACTTTAATGTACACTGATGATAAGGACTAAAATGCTGCCCTCAGCCAATATCCCTCCCCTTCTAGCAGCTAAAATGCAACCATCAGCCAATATCCGTCTCCTCCTCCAAATGATTGACCCACAGCCTTTAAAAGCCCATCACAGACGCAAAGCTGCTTTTAGATTCCATGAAATGTTTATGCTTACGCAACTTTAAGAATCATCTTTGCTTGCGGTATCGAGTTCCCGATCAGCGTCATCAAGAAGATGCAACTTAAATCATGCTCTAGAAGCAGCTGACACCAGGCGGGTTTCATAGCCAGAAGACATGTCCGATCTTGTCTTGCCCTATTTCTTGATGCTTTTGTTCCATGGAATGTGTGAAACCTCCCGGCTCATGCCGATCCAAAGTATACTGCTCCATGGCTGGAGGCTTGTGGTGGTCTGTGACTGTGGAGATGGAACTCTTACCACTCAGTACTGCATGCCACTTTTATTCAATCTTGTGGCCTCAATCAGACTCAATTTCAGTATCAACTTTCATTCTTCTGCCCTTGGTGATACCATGGTTGGTATTAGATGTCACAGAAATGGGCAGTGAAATGTACAAAAGATTAAAAGAAAAACACACACACTTACACACACAACCCGCTTAGAAATGTCCAACAAATATGAGCTTTTCAGGATGATCCATTAGGAGAACAAACCCTTGTTCTCACTTTATCAGAATGCATTTCTGATGTTCAGGTGAACTTCTCATGTGTGTCTTTTTGTTGTTGGGCAGGAGTTCACCTCATGTCGCACGTCGTCACATTCTTTTTCTGTGCCATCGACATGTTTTCTCTCACTTCAAGCTTGTGTTGACACTAAATATTTTCTCTTGACACTGGTCTTTGTTCATCAGGGCAAACTGATCTCTATTGGTATTGTGTTTCCTGGTCACTCACGGACAGAAGGTGTAGAGGGGGTTGCTGATAATGGCAGCCTCAGGGGGTTGGATGGCCTGCGTTTAGCCCCTGAGCAAACCCACCACACCCGAAAATCTCTCACCAGGCCAGTTTGTCTCTTACCTTAACAGCTATCGTCAACAAAGTCAGTGTACTGTGTGAGCTGCATTCCGAGCAAGACTTACACCTACAATGGAGTACAATAGGTTCAGTAATCAGACATTGTTTAAATCGGTAAGAAAACGTTTCTGATTGTTCAATTTATTACATAGAAGAAATAAATAAATAAAAAACCAACAAGCACAAACTATCCACCAAAGACAGCAGCCTGGTTGTGATCTTACAAACAGCATGAATGCAAATGACATGGTAAAGGCGTATCATCAGGCTGTGTATAAGCAGGTATTTCAGGCTGAAGCAGGCTCAAGGGCACAATGGAGTGACAGGATCGGTTGTTGCTGAGTGTGAAAGCACCTATTCACAGCCAATTTAAAAGGCAGATAATCTGAAAGGCAAAACAAAAAAAAGGTCTAACTACAAATGTTGTGGTGTTTACTGAGAAACAGTGTCCTACATTTCACCCTAAAACTAGTTTTCAAAAAATTTAAATTCCTCCAAGTTTACTGTCATTCTGACGATTCACATATTCCAAGAAAATCCCAATTTATCTATAGTCTAATCTTCATGTCTTTGCACTTCATGTCTTCTGCATACTGTTCACGGATGAACGACGCCCACACCTCTGACTTCCTGTCCGTCTTTGTATGAAGCGAAAAATCTATAAGAAAAGAAACTAAACTAAAGCACAAATGTGAAAACAGTGACACATTGTAGAGTTGCAGAACCCGGTTACGGCGTGTTAAAGCACGCACCAGACGCAACGGCGGCAAGGAAAACACACAAGCTGGAACATGAGTGTACAGCAAAGTAAACTCAAAGAACAGGGGAGTTTACAGAATACTTTATAAAGGGGATTTATGCATGTACAGAAAAAAACGAAACTTTAATTTGTATTGTATTTAGTGCCATCAATGCCATCAGTTCAAAATCTGGTTTGATATCATCACAGATCCTTCATATACACTTCATGAACATCTCATTCCACATTTACTTTTCATTTGCTGTTATAAGAAGCTTCACTCTTCTGTAAAGATGTTCCACTAGATTTTGAGAAGATTTGTGCTAAAATACTATTCTCATTAGTAAAGTTAGCTACTGATGTAGGTGAGAAGATGAGGAGGCCTGGGGTGCAGTCAGTGTTTACATTCATTAATCAATAGGGTTGAGGTCAAAGCTCTATACCAGGTGATCTTCCACATCTTCCAACCCATGAAGATAAAGCATATCTTCATGGAGCTGGCTTTGTGCGCAGGAAGGCCTTGACAAGCTGGAAGTTCCATGCTACAACATCCAAAGATGTTCTATACAATTGTGTGCCTCCAACTTTGAAGTAACAGTTTGTGGAAAACCAAATATGGCTAAGAAAAGTCAGGTGTCCCAATATCTTTTACATTTTTAATGTTTCATTCTTCCTGTATGAAATGCTTAAATGCTTGATGAATAATCTGTCTGCAACAATTCCAATATATGTGTGTCATTGAGAGATCGAGTGAGAGAGAGCGAGGGAGGGAGAGAGAGCGAGAGAGAGAATGAATCACTTATTTATCAGTCTAAATGATCATGGGACTTTCCGGCCTTCAATAGAATTTTGTTGTAAAAGAAATTATTAGGGGAAGTGACACAATTTGTATGTAGTTCAATTGTTTCCACTTTCAATAAAAAGAAAAAAGCATTTCTGTTTAAAAATACTGTTATATTGTTGTGTTATAACACTGTTATATACCGCAAAAAAGGGACAAAAAATTATTTAATGCCTGTACATTTAATTATTTTTATGTGGCTTATAATTAATAGATGGACTATAAAAAGGCCTTTTCAAAATGTGCATTTAAATGTATAATAATAATTTATTATCAATTCCAATTCAATTCAATACAATTTTTGAAAATCAGCTTTATAGAAATGAAAAGTATATAAATATATGTTTATACGTCATGAATTAGTCCCTACAAGTTTATCCCTATAAATGTATTCATTTATTTGTTCATTCGATTATTTCTTCTTCTAGCACTAAAAATGGAGATAGGTTTTCTGTTAGGTTTAGAGTTTATATATATATCCCTGTCGGTTCACCACTGTTCCTTCTTTGAAGCACTTTTGATAGATTCTGACCACTGCAGACCAGCAACATCCCACAAGAGCTGCAGTTTTGGAGATGTTCTGACCCAGTCGACTAGATGTCACAATTTATCAAACTCACTCAAATCCTTACGCCCATTTTTCCTGCTTCTAAAATCAACTTTGAGCACAAAATGTTTACCTGCTTCCTAATAAATAAATCCAGTAGCACCAGTCACTCTGTGAAATTAAGTTCCATCACTGGACCCAACAAAGAAGCTCCGTACCATCACACTTTATCCTCCAAGTCTGACAGTAGGTGTCTAACATTGAGGAACCAGAACAAACCTTTTACCTACTCAAAGATGTACAAAAATCCTACTTGATAAAACAAAGACTGCAATTAAATTATCAATGAAACACCGACGCGTACGCTTACAACTCAAATTAAATGGCGCCATCTAGTGGACAGTTTCTTCTCTTTACAATCCAACACCAATCGCAAATAAATGATGTTTTTACTGTTATTCGAGTGAAAGTAAAGATGTTTTGTCTCTGACATGTACTTAAGTAAAAATTAGTGTCACCTTGGTAATTGGACTCACATCATATTTATATTAATCAAATTAAATATTTAATCGCAACTTAATCGCACTTTAAGAAACATGGACATTGAGAAATATGGATGCCAATATCTTGTAAATGTTTTAAAGTAATAATAGTGGTTTAAATGACGTAAATCATCAGGACACCAAACGGAACCTTTGCTATGTTTCCACCCGGACAGTTAATGAGGTGATACCGATGAAACTGCACCTCTTCTAGTCAAGAAGCTTTTATCAAAATCCTACTGATTTATGGTATAAATAATACTGATTTATGTTTTCATACTGATTACAGAATCAGAGAATATTTTTATTTGATGTGAGTGGTTTATGTAAAAGACATTTTGAGTTTTCTACACATATATTTATTATGTCTGTGAGGTAAATATTCACTGAGATTCAGTTTGTTTTATTTGTGTTTGTGAAGAGAAATGACATGACATTATAAGTGTATACAAATAAAATTTGACATTATACAGATTCGAATGATGTTTTGTTTTTATCTGTACAATCAAAAAAGAAAGTTTGTTTCGCCATTATGAGGGAAAAACCCACAAAACACCACCCAGAGGGTTTATTGTGTGAATTATGGTGGATTTGGTGTTTGATTTTAAACTTGGTGCAGAAATAAAACTAATGTTTACTGATTAAAAATATTTTTGGGTGGGGTTTATTTGTTTATTTTATATCTAAGTAAAGAAAGGAGGTCGTGAATGAATGTATGTTGGACTGAACATCTATATATAGAACACAAGCAGAGAAAAGATGATGATAATCAGGCGATCAGGAATGTCTCTGTTCTCAGACTGTTTACATCACTGACTCCCTCTGTCTCATCCACATTAGCTTTACTTCTTGTTGCTTTCTCAATGGATTAAAACTAAAGTAAAGAGCTGTTTTTGAAAATGTAAAAAGTAGAAAGTACAGATATTTGTGTAAAAATGTATTGAGTGAAAGTAAAAAGTTGTCTAAAAAAACCTGTGAAGTAAAGTACAGTAATGAAGTATTTGTACTTCATTACTTTCCACCTCTGGTCAGTTCACAGCAGGGACATGGATGACCCTTTACATACATTGATTTTGACATTTTATGGGCTTTTTTTTCATAAAGCCATGAAGTGTGCATCATCTTTAATTCTTACATTTAATCAGGCAATCAGAATAAGACATTTTGCCTGTATCCAAGCAAATAAAATCAGTATCAACAAAATTCATCTTTGCAATGCTGAGAATCTGCAACTGAACTGGTATTTAGATGTTTAATGGAGCTCAGTTAGACATGTACTGCTTTGAACTGCAGTTACAAATGCATACATAATGGTTTGATATTTTCAAACAAAAGATATTTGAAATATAAAAAAAACCCCAAAACAATATAAAATACTTAAATTGTGAAATTAAAACCGCTGCAAGCACCAGTGTTAATAAGTGAGTCAATGCAAAAAGCTACACAGTAAAACATTTAATATAAAAACAGTCAAATTTACACATACAATTTAAATGTCTATACAGAAGTATTCAATTAAACCGTACAGAAAATAACATAAAATCTACCTAAAAAGTATAAAAATAAAACTTTATTGATTGTTAAACATTGTACCTCAGTGCTTTGAAAACCATGCAGTAAAGTTCATCCATTAACAAATACAAAAAAAAGGCGATTTCTTTAACAGGTCTTTGTTTTTGGACTGTTTGGGACCGTGGCGTCCCGATACTATTCATAAGCCAACATGGAAACTAAAACTGTCCCGTATTTACAGCTCATCCCACCATGTGCTTCATCATGCCTCACCAGACCATTTCCCCCAAAAGCGCTCCTCCTGATCTCCTCCTCAGTCCTCTCCATCTCCGTACATGTCGGCAAATATCTCCCCATTCGCCGAGGCAGTTGTAGTCCTGATCTCCTGAGCTGGAGGAGTCCAGGGAGCTGAGAGATCCCACCTCTGATCCACCACCTACATAATCAAACACCAGCAGGGAATATTATGGAGGAGCAGTGGGGTTGTTATCTGTCGCCTTCAGGTTCTATGAAAACGTAAATGTAATAAGCATGTTTGATTTGGCACATGTTTTTACGCTGGATGCCCTTCCTAACCATTTATCCGGGCTTGGGACCGGCACTAAGGCTTGTGCAACTCTAATGGCTGGGGTTGGTTCCCTGACCGGGATCGAACCCGGGCCGCAGCGGTGAGAGTGCCGCATCCTAACCACTAGACCACCAGGGAACCTTAAAGTTATGAGTGTATAAAACCCCAAATATGATAAAATAAATAAATAAATAATGGCAAATTACACAACAGAGTTAAGATGCCCCTAAAATTCCAAGCACCTCGGTGAGGCCGAATCCAGCTAGGCAGAGACACTTCCCATGCATTCGCATATAGTGACATCGACGCTGTTGTCTTGTGAGAGGTCGTGGTTGTCGTACACCCTTAGAACGATGTTGTAAATGCCATAGTCGAGTTGAGTCTTCGGTTTGAGTGTAAGTATGATCCCCGTTTCTGCATTGACAGAAGAGGAAGAAGCAGCCTTTCATTAGAGGGACAGGTTTGCAAGTTCAAAATATATTTCAACAAAACTGCAAGCTGTGCAGAAACTCGAACTCTAAACCAAACTAAAGCCACAATTCTTCATTAATACACGTTTATAAACCAACGTTGAAGTACCATCATGTGACACAAGAGTACAGATACCATAAGTCTATGGGTACAACAGTGGAACAATTTATTATTTAATTTCCAAGGGTCGTTGCCTTTATCTTTCTATTGAGAAGATAAGAACCTTTACAACCGTTGTGTTAGTAACAATAGAACTAAAATATGCAGGGCTGCGAAAAATTATCCAAATTTTTTTTTTGCGTATTTATTCTTAAATGTTTCTGATCATCAAGCTAATTTTATCACACCAAGAGAACCAGAGTAAATCCAAAAATTCAGTTTTTAGATTTCATTTTAGAGGAAAAAAATGAATTAACTGTCCAAACTTGCCTGACCCTATATGAAAAGTAATCCTGCAAAAAAAACATTCTCATCACAGTCAATAATTGTCAGGGATCCACATGCCACACCCCCCTCTGAGGCTTTCATGCTGCCTCTCTCTCTGCATTTCATGCTGCCTCTCTCCCAGCATTAACTACCAACACCTGTTCCTCATTCTCAAAGTCTCTGTAAGGGCGACGTTGCGGTACCAAGTCTCTCAGGAAGCGGCGTCACGCTTCAAAGCTCCTCCAAAGGCGACGTCACAGTCCAAAAAAAAGCCAAAGTGGGCGGCGCCATTCCGCGGACATCCACAGAAGGCGCCATCAAGCTTCCAAGCTTCTCGCGCTACAGGGTTCCCCCGGAAGCACCACTGCGCCTCTAAGCTCCTTCCAAGGTGCCAAAGCACTCCAGAGTCCTGCCATAATTATAAACAGCAGCTACGCTAGTTCCTCTCAACTGCTTCTCTTTTTTTTCCCATCCCGAGGCATCCTGAGGTTGGCCAGCTCCAGTCACCTCCCACCTCATAAAGATTATGGACCTTTGAAGAAGTAGATGCCGAACTCGCAAACATCCTGAACCATCTAGAGACGTACCAGTGCCAATTGGTTCCCGCTACATGTGTGGTTTTGACATTGGACCTCCTGGAGTGTTTAAAGGCTCTGGCATGGAGAAGCTGATGCTGGATCTGTGATGATCACAAATGTTGAGCTCAGTAGCTCCTAGTTTTATAACCATTTAGACTGTATAAGACTGTAAAAAGAACATTCCTTATAATCTTATACTCCAGTAATCATGTTAGTTCTCATTCTCCAGTGTTCTGTATTGTTGAAAGATTTATGATCAAACTCTTGATGTCACCCAAATGAGGATGGGTTCCCCTTTTGAGTCTGGTTCCTCTCAAGGTTTCTTCCTCATAACATCTAAGGAAGTTTTTCCTTGCCACAGTCGCCACGGCTGCTCATCAGGGATAAATACACACCATTCACCTTCACTGTTGATTTCTGTAAAGCTGCTTTGAGACGATGTCTGTTGTGAAAAGCGCTATAGAAATAAACTTGACTTGACTTGACAACTAGTTATTAGGTTTAGTGGCAATTACTTTTCATTTAACGCCAGGCAGGTTTCGACCCCCCTTAATAAATAAAGTAAAAATATTAAATATGCAATGTTAAAATTTGCTTAATTTAAGAATAATTTAAAATGCGACAAAAAAAAAAAAAACAGGAAGGGCAAATGCTATAAAATAAAAATTCTAAATAGGATAAGACATCTATCGTATATGAAGATTTTCGATATGATCGATTCTATTCTAATGCATTATATGTAAAACTGCATATTCTACTTATTTTTTGTAAAAATGTCTCACTAAGAACGTGACGTACAAATTGAATTTACATCAACAGTTAATAGCACAATATTAGGAAACAGCATCTGAAAGTGTCTCCCCGAGTCTCTTTAGAGGTTAAAATATGGATTTCCTTGGGTTTCATAATTCCTTCAGTAATTAAATAGAAAAAAAGAAACTTACTAGAATCATTCATCTTGGTGATCCAATTGTTTTTGCTTTCTCCTTGCAGCTGGACACTAAAAGGAGCTGCAAACTGAGGCCCATCCTTATCAGTCACCGACAGGTACACTGGAGGCGTCTCCTTATTACATAACGTGAAGGCCCTCTCTGTAATTACTGGGGCGTTATCATTTACATCCTCCAACTCGATTACAAGGGTACCAGTACCAGTTGCTGGAACTTCATCTGCAAAACACACAAAATACTCATTAGGAAACCAAAAATAAAACTGTTGAGGATGTGGTGGAAGTGGATGTGGGTGTTATTACCGTTATCAATAGCTAGAATTAGAGCTCTGTATTTGCCATCTTTCACAAAATTAGATTCCAGGTCCATGGGACTCTTGACTTTAATTAGTCCGGTGTCTTTATTAACATTCAGATATCCAGCAGGATCGCTGCCTATACGGTAGCTGAAACACACACCATCGTAATAATAAATTACTATCCAAGCTCCTGAGAGAAACCCATACAAATATCCAACAAGAAGGTCTAAACCCGAGAAAGCACATACGTCACTATCTGCTTCTTCATGGTGTCCGGATCGGTGGCGGTGTACACGGTCAGTTCGCTATCCACTGGTGTATTTTCGGGTTTAGAAATGAACTTCTCTGGCGGGTCGAACACTGGAGCCTCGTTCACGTCCAGCACGTTCACGATGACCGTGGCAGTTGAGGTAGGCAAAGGTCTGGCAAACGGAACCGTGTTTTCTACAGCCACCACCAGCGTGTATTTGTTGTTTTTCTCAAAGTCCAATGCCTGTGAAATGATGTACACGTTACAATTAAGACGTTACAGTTATTATTGAAGACCGCTGATGGCACTTAATTTAGAAGCATGTTGTACCTTGGCGGTTGTAATGACGCCTTCTTGTTGGTTTGGTCCCGTGGCAATAGTGAAAAATCCACCTGTGTTACCACTGACGAACTTAAACGTTGCTGCCCAGGCATCAGACTGTACCTCATCTTCATCAGTCACTGGCATTTTCACTACCAAAGCTCCCACTTTATCCTCTGGGACAGACACTGTGTACTGGAAAAACAAAATCATACATTTATAATGAACAATGTAACGAAACAGAAAATTAAACATGTAAACAGTAATTTCCTTACCAAGTTTTGCTCAAATTGAGGTGCGTTGTCTGTTACGGTAATAACAGCTTTCCCCATGACCGGGCGACCGTCCCCCCGCATATCTGCTGCTTGAATCTCCAGCGTGTATTGAGGATATTTCTAAAAGATAAGGGTTCAATAAAAAGTTGAGACTAGTTTTGTAACGTGCCAACAGATGGCAGCACAAGGCAGCACCCAAAATTTTAAATAATTCCACTAAGATTTCAAAAAAGGTACAAATAATGGTTTACACTGTATTAGTAGAGATAAAATTCTGCTGAAGAATTATTTAATAAATAATCTATCTTGCTTGATCAGAAATTTCTACCAGTCAGACTAGTGACAGTGAGGCTGGATGTAAATAAAGAAAGAGAGAAATCTGTGCCCGTACCTCTCTGTCCAGACCATCAGCATTCACTCGAATCGCCCCAGTGATGGGGTTGACTGCAAACATGTTTGGATTTGGCTCTGCTGGAAGCTGACTGATGATGGAGAACCGGATATCGGAGTTGTCGTTGTTCGGCTCGTCTGCATCGGTGGCGTTGACCGTCATGAACTCAAATCCTTTGATAGGAGAGCAAGAAGACATTGTGATTAAGTGAAGTTGTAGACTATACAGCCAAAAGAATGTGGACACCCAACCATGATATTCAAATAGACTGAGATTATAGATAGTGTTATAAAAAGTTTTATTACCTATTTTTGAAGCTTCTGGTACACTTCCAATAAATGGATTTTGGGTAAAGACAGGAGAGTTATCATTCTGGTCGATTACCTCGACTATAACCTCCATTTCGGGTTCTTTAATGCCATCAGAAACGGACCTGGCATGTGCTTGCAGCTGGAGTCAACAAGAACAAAAACATGGTAAATTTCCAAAACCCTCAAAAAACAATATTACTGTACACTAATCTCTTCTGTGAGCATCTACCTCAGACTAGTACAACTTTTAACCAAACACATACAAAGGAAAATGTCTCACCACATATTTATCTCTCGCTTCTCTGTCTAGAGGCTTTGACACAAAAAGCATTCCAGTGTATTTGTCTATTGTGAAAAGTCCCGCTGGAGGCTGGTTTGCTCCTTCACCTGTGATTTCATACACCATCTGTGTTTCTTTGGCATGGCTGGACTTAATCTGGACACAAGATATGACGACTTGTTATAAAATAAGACAGAGGAAAAATTACATCACAAATTATAGATCAGCTCTACATACCTGCACCATCGACTTAGGGAAAGGGCCTCGGTCATTCTCTGAGATTTTGATGGGAGGAATCACCCACTCTCTCTTTCTCCTCCGCAACCCACTTGCTCTTGGAAACTCCATATACAAGAGATCTGAAGTGGTTTCGGTCTATAGAAAGCAATAAATAAAAGAACAAATTTTTCAGTAACATGTCTCCAATCTGTAGTCACACCAAAAGCCTAGTGTATATAAAAGAAACTGCACAAAAGAAAAAAAAAAAAGAAAAAAATGTTAGCTTCAACCTAAGAGCATTCTCTACTCGTCCAGTTGTAACACACACAAGCTTTAATGTTATTTTTTTCTTTAAAAGGAGAAATTATTCAATAAGTTTTGTTTTTAACACATTTTCAGCAGATACAAAACTTCTTTACATTCAAAATGAAAATCATGTCAGACCTTCTTGTACCTTTAATGCGATACAGCTACCAACTAAAACAATACGCTGTGCAGCATGAATAAAAATGATGCAAAGAAAAAAAAAAAATTGTAAACAAAAATGCCTAAACAATTTTGTCCACAAAACTAAATAATGCAATATGTTATTATTAAGACATATTTGAGTAATGCATTTTCTTTTTGGCACATGTCTCACCCATGAAAGCAAGAAAATAAATGGAAACAAAAGACTAGACAATTCTAGACGGTTTCACAGGTGAAGTAGTTCTGAGATTTGTCCAGCAGAGGTCAGGCTACATAAGTTTGTACCTGCACTGGCTCAATTGCCACATCGTCTTCCAGCAGCCCATGATGATGGCCAGCTCGACGCAGATGTTCCACGTTTACCGACGTGGTGTGTTTCTTTCTGTTGGAGTCCCAAGCATGGACGGAGAACATCTTATGGCCGCCATGAAGAGTGATCGATCTCTTCAGCTTCATGGTGCCATCCGTAGCTACGTGAAACCGCTTATCGGAAGAGTCGAAGACTGTCTGTGTTCTTCCATTGCAGTCATTAAAAACAACTGAACGGAAAACAAGAGAGAATAAAATGCTATTATTTATACATCAACATAAAGTGTTCTCAGACTGGAGACAAATTCTGAAACCTTGGGGAATCTTGTCTGAAACACTGGATCAAATGGTTTGATTGGACTTAAAAAGCTCATCGTCGCGCACCAAAAAATCACAGGCAAGTTGGTTCTTTTCGTTTCGCCACCCATGCTCTCCCACGCAGCTCGTTGCATCAGTTAGCGTCAGTTAGCGTCCGTATCGGAATACGGGATAATTCGTTCCGTATCGGGATACGAACTTTTCAGTTTACGAATTAAACTTCGTAATCCAAAGTTGCACTATATATATATATATATATATATATATATATATATATATATATATATATATATAAATAAATAAAAATAACTACAGATCTCCATAATGATGGTCAGCAAGCTTCCACTTAAAGTAAAATCAATTTCAAGCCTAAACACATGAGATTAAAGCAGTTTCGATATGAGGGAGAAGTAATTTGAGACGAAAAAAAAAAAATTAAAGCGACCTCAGTGGAAGGCACCTGAACATATCTGCTCAGGTTTGATCACCATAAGCTTTTAGAAAGAAAGAAAAAGTCCTCACCTGGTCATGTTCTAGCTTGTGTATCACACCCAGAGAAACTGGCTGAATCACCCAAGCACACATTATCATCAAGATCACTACAGAAGCACTTGATCTATTCTAATACAAATCGAGTAGCACCTTGAAGGAGCCTGGTGTTTTCAGGTAATTTAGGAGAAAACTATTCTTATTCAAGCTGAACAGTAGGAACGAGCAGCTGGGGTTTCGACTCATTATAAACTGGGAACGGAATGCAAGCACACGGAGTTCACAAGCAAGGATACAGTCCTTATCACACAAAACAGCTCAGAGCTCTACTCAAGGTAACAATACAGAGTCACTACAACCCATTTATCTCAAATCAAGTGGCCTTCAAAAGTATATCAGAAGCCTTTATTAAGTTAGAAATTAACTACAATTATATCGTACAAACTAAAATGTAAGAAATTTTTTTAATAATAATTCAGTAAGAATGTAAATGTTACCTGTGCCGAGTCTCGTGCCCCTGTGCAGGTGTTCTCTGTGAACTCTAAAGAGGAAAAGATCAGACGCAAATCCTGGAGAACATGGCGTCGATTCTCCAGATCCACAGCAAAGGACCTTTAGTAGAGGGAAAAACTATCGCGTTTGGTTTGTTTCTTTGAAATTCGATTTTTTTTTCTTTAATTCGTTTTCAGAACTTCTTGGACAGATTGGAAGATGAAAAAGCGACAATTTCGAATAAAAGCTTAAATGGCATGAGGCCAAGAGAAAAATACAATCAGATGAGGACAAAAAATACGTATATGCACAAAGAAGTATCTACCTGGAGTAAAAGAAACACAACTCCCAAATGTAGGTCCCATTTAGACTCCATTCGTGGTCGAGAAGAAAGAATAGTGAAGGTAATCCTTTTAATCGGAAAGAAAGTCACCACCTATGGCTGAAACCAGGTGCAGTGAATGTAAACTTCACTTTGTGTGCAGATGTGTGTGCATGTCAGGCTAAAAGAGGACATGTGAAACATCTGCATGCTGTAAGGTTCAGGGCTGGAAGAGGCGTTTACACATCATGATGCAAAAAATGCCTGCAGGGAGTCACTCTGCTGTACTGATCTGTGTGGTGTTTGTGTGTTTCATCAGTTCTATTCATGAATCTTTATTTCTGATGTTTAAAGAAAGACTGGTTTTATAACAGGTTATACGTGTGTGTTTATTAATCTGTTAAATAAAATGAAGCTTTTTTTTTGGAAGTTTAAAACTAACAGGAACAGGAGACGACTTTCCCAGCACAAATATTGCCACTGTCTCTAAACCACACAACATCTCAGGTCTTACCATAGTCCTATGAACTTTCCCTTTCACTCTCACAGATACTCTTCTATCACAAATCACTCCTGCTATCACTCTTCTCCAATCTCCTTCAGGTTCCATCTCCTACATAGAGCATAGTCCACCTGTGTGCACCTTCCTCCACTCTTATACGTCACCCTATGATTACCCTTCTTCTTAAAATAAGTGTTCACCACTGCCATTTCCATCTTTTTTAGCAAAATCTACCACCATCTGCCCTTCCACATTCCTCTCCTTAAAACCATACCTACCATCATCTCCTCATCACCTCTGTTCCCTTTACCAATCAAGAATCTTTCATTCCCAGGTTCACTCTCCACCACTTCATCCAACTCACTCCAGAATTTTTTCTTCTCCTCCATCTTACAACCCACTTGTGGAGCATAAGCACTAATGACATTTATCATCACACCTTCAACTTCCAGCTTCACGATCATCAGAAACTCTCTTCACCTCCACTACACTCTTACTCAGAATCACCCCTACACCATTTCTCTTTCTATCCACACCACGATAGAACAGTTTAAACACCTCCAATGTTCCTGGTCTTACTCCCTTTCCACTTGGTCTCCTGAACACACAACATATCTACCTTTCTCCTCTCCATCATATCAGCTCCCTCTCTCCCTTTACCCGTCATAGTACCAACATTTAAAGTACCAACCCGAACCTCCACTCTCCTCCACTTCTCCTTTCTCTGCCGTCTCTGTAGACGACTTCCTCCTCTCCTTCTCCTCCTTCGGCCAACAGTAGCCCAATTTACACCGGTACCCTGTTGGCTGACGATACCTGTGGCGGTCGTTGGTAACCTGGGCTTTGACCGATCCGGTACGAAATTCTCTTTCGTGATCTGCATATTTGATTTGGCATGTTTTACGCTGGATCATAACAAAACCCTCCCCATTTATCAACATAAATGACTGGATTACAGAATAATAAATGAATAAATAAATAAAAAGTGGAATTGCATAAATTGTATATATTTATTGCACAATTGGTAGAGCATTTACGTGTTCATGAGGTAGATTGCATGGGGAAAGAAATTTTCTTGTGCCTGGTGTTCGAGGTTCTGTAGCACCCAAAACCATTCTATCAGACTGTTTACACAGTAATTGTTAGAGATTCATCTGGAGGTAGAACATCAGGATGAGTCAGGCAGATCTGGGAAGCAGAAAGGCAGAGGATCACTGGGAGCTCAGCAGCATGTGTAGCTCGCCAGAGAGAAATAGAGAGACAGAAAGGGAGAAATGTGACATTTTCCATCACAGCCAAGAAATCCTGAACTCAATACAGGTACTCTTAACAACACACAAAAAAAAACACAAAACAAAAAACTAAAAACATTTGGATTTGGGGCAGGAAGGCAAACTGTAGTGAAAGGATACAAAATGTAGTTTTACTCGAATGATATTAAAACAAAGCAATAATAGACATTGTGTGGAAAGTTTTTAATAAGAAAACACGTATTGGAAATGAAAGCAGTGATTTATGACTTTGTTTACAGAGGTTTCAGCGTGTATGAAAGGAAAAGAATGTCAGACAAGCTAGAACAAAACATCGAAAAAAACAAGTCACCAAACACAGAAGAAAATCGAATCAGGAAGAGACGCTTCTAAAAGTTGCTAAATCAGACATGGTTCTGATTCACCATTCTGTTCAAACATCTGGAAAATTAATCAATCAAAGTAAAAAAAATGTCTTTAATACTTTTTTATGTGTTCCTAATTTATATTTAAGAAACCTAATTTAAACTTATTTTGAGAATATTAACTGATAATTCAGTGTCTGTACATGAGGAAATCAGCAGCATGTGAGTAAATGGCCATGGAAAGGTGAAAAGCTGAGAAACCAGAGAGCATGTGTGTGTCCATGAGATACTGACTGTGGTGCAGCTATGAAGCAGGTAGTAAAGAAGAAAGAAATATTTCCAAAAATATATACATTATATGGATAAACGTTTCTGGGAACCTGATTAAATAAACTCCAGATGGGGAGGTGGCAGTTGAATGGTTAATGCAATGGACTTTGGATTTGAAGGTTGTAAGTTCAAATCCACACCAAGCTGCCACTTTTGGGCCCCTGAGGAAGGCCCTTTACCCCACAGCTGCTCAGTTGTATGAATGAGATGAATGTAAGTCACTCTGTATAAGAGCGTTTGCAGGCTGTGGATTTTACTGATCATTCAGACATAAAAACATTAGTAAATTCATTAGTGAGATTTTAGTGAGAAGGTTTTGGGTTCATCCTGGTTTCAGTTTATCCCAAAGATGTTCAGTAGAGTTGAGGAGGTCAGGGCTCTGTGCACTTGAGTTCTTCCACTTCAACCTTCACACCAACAGCCACGTCTTTATGGCAGTTAATTCCCACTGAGAATGGACTTCCTAGAAGCTCAGGACTCTGATTGGACTGACAAAGATGTACAGAACTCACTTATATTTGACTCGGATCTGTTTAAAATTGAAATTATCAGCTAATATCCCTATAAAAACCGTTACAAGATTTTGACATGCATAACAACACAAAGGTTTTACATTTCAGATTTGTAATTCATCCAGACATCCAGGCTTTACAGTACATTTAATCTCTGTTTAAACTATTTGAGTGTTTTTGAGTAAATGTGCTGTAATTATGAGGTGCATCAAAAAAAAGAATAATTCAAGAATGCAAATCATAAGAGCTTTTAATAGCAACATTTTTACAGATATGAAAAAAGGGAACGTATGGCCAAGCATTGTTCTTTTTATCAGTTATAAGTCGCATAATGTAGTTAAAGCGATTGTTAAACTAACTTTTAGTTTTGCACTGGCTAATCTTTAGCTTATTAGCATTTATATTCCACATGAGATGCAGCAGATGAGACTGAGTTCATCAAATCTGTTTGAACCGAATGGAAATCTGGTCTTCTCCTGGAGAACACTCTTTCTCCTAAAAAAATAAATAGAAATTAACCATCATGATGTCTGGAATAAATATGGTTATGCCGGTAAATAGATTTGATTTTTGGTTTTGTTTCAGGACCATTGTAATAAGAGCAAAATGATAAGAACATAAAGAGAAGAAGAAGCAGCTTTAATTTCATTTAAATCTGCACAAGGCGTATGAAATGTTTTCATTCGGTTCATCAGAAAAAGCTTCACCTCAGTTTGGGTCTTGAGTCATTGATCTGCTGTGTGGTGAAGAACCACCAATCGTCAGCATTTTTTACTTTACGCTTCTTTTCTTCTGCTGGTCCAGCTTATCCAAATAACTCAACACTCCATCAAACGTTCCATCAGTAAGCTGTTCATCATTTTTTTATCAAAAATGTCAGTCTTTTAGCTTCAGGGTCTCGATCCTTCACAGTTGTGTTGAGAGCAACAGACTGGTATTTTAATGACATGATCTGGCCCCAAATCAGCAGACCCATATGTGGTTCTTGTCTTGTCTGGGTTCATGCAGTACAAAATTGTCTAGATCAGTTTTTTGTTGATTAATTAATTCATTCTGTAGATTTACATTCCAGGTTCAAAGAGCTCCAAAAACTCTTCCAGCATAATGATCCTCCTGTATACAAGTGAGCTCCATGAAGACATGGTTGTTAGTGTGAAGATTGGAATGGAAGAACCTGAGTGACCTCTACTGAACCCTGATCTCCTCAAACCCTTAAAACACCTTGAGTACGACCCGGAACTGAAGCCTCGTCCACATTATAATGTTATTGTCAGATCTTTTAGGCGAATGAACACGAATCCTCATAGCCACTCCTTAAAACTTCAGTGGTAATCCTTCCCAGAAGAGTGGTAGCTGTTATAGCAGTAAAGGGAAGGACCAATGGGATGGGATGTTTAAAAAGATTTTCAGGGCAGGCTGGTCTCCAACATACCATTGATTCTTGAACTAACAAGTTTTATCCAATCATCATTCCCAGAACTGAGTTACTGACAAGCTTATGCATTTATCATCTATTAGATGAAAACATAGCAATTATAGAGGAATGCATTGCAAGACCCTTGCCATATCATCACCTCTGACAGGATTCTTCTCACTCAAAGCGTTGATGATAGATTGACAATCAGGTTGAACCCCAACAAGGAATCATCTTTTAAGCAGAAATATGCCTTACCCAGGATTTCTTAAGTGGTTACAGTGATAACAGTCTTTCCTGTGCTTTGGAGGCCGTTCCCCTGCAGATCTGCTGCCTGAATCTCCAAGGTGTACTCAGGATATTTCTGAAATTCATATCGTTCACAATTAAAATCAACAACTCTCTCTCCAGAACCCGAGTGAGAAGCCTCGTATCTGCTCTCACCTCTTTGTCAAATCCTTCAGCGTTCACTTTCAGCTCTCCTGTGATGGGATCGATCGCAAACATGTTAGGATGTGGCAGCAAAGGATCCTGACTGATGATGGAATACCTGATATTTGTGTTTTCAGTATTAGGATTGTCTGCATCTGTCGCCGAGATGGTCATCACCAAAAATCCTTCAGTAGGAGGGTAATGAAGAGTGTGAAACATTGCACAGATTGGAATCAGTCGATAAATAAAGATATTAGCGTTACACAGAAATGCTCATGCTACCTATTTTGGATGCTTGTGGTACGGTGCCTTGAAATGGATCTTGAGTGAAGATGGGTTTATTATCGTTCTGGTCAATCACACGGATGGTGATTTCAGTAGGAGGCTCATTTATACCTTCACCAGTGTAGTGGACCTGAAGCTAGAGTTAGAAACAAAACATTGTAAATGTCTAGATGTTTAGAAAGTTATTTAATTTCTGTACCATGTCTGGAAAACACACTACTTTTCCAAAGCACTCAATTTATTAAATACTATTGTTGTCATTAATGTTTAGTTGAGGTCTTTTGCATGAGTACATCAGTTAATAAGCTTGTTTATTGAAATTGAACAGAAAATACTTGTATTTTACATGCAAAAAAAAACCCAGAAACAAGTGCAAGACAAAAAGCCTCCAAGGCATTTCTCTAAAATATTACAATTTAAAGGTTAGTTCTGCGATGGAGTATATGATGATTCATGAAGGTGCCATGTAATTGAGCCAAAGGCAGTTTGGTGTCTGGTGTCAGGGCCAGAACTTAAACCCGGGCTAAGCCTTTTAAAATGCCACCAGATTGGAAAATATAAAGTTTTTAATTCAAACTACAAAAGTAAAAGAAAAAAAAAGAGAAAAAAGGCAAATAGAACAAAAGGAGCCCAAAGTTCCAAGAAAACAAAAAAATCCACAGGGTTAAAAGGAAAAACACAATAATTTTGCAAAATAAAAACCTTAACTAGAAACAAATTCTTAAAAAAGCTGGATACACAGGGAAACAAACACAAAATGAAAGTCATGCAACACCAATAACGAAGCAAAGAAACTGAGATACACAGGGAACTAAAATACACACAGGGACTGGCGACAGGTGGAGACAATTAGCAACCAAGAAAGAATCAAAGGCACACAACACTGACATCTGGTGGACAAAGGGGTGAGGCACAGAAAAGTTTAGACAGGACCCCAAATCCTGATAACAGAAGTAATTACTGACCAATTACCAAAAAACAGTTAGTGATGTGGTTTTATGACGTTTTCTTGCTATTCTGAAGGACAAACTAGCTTGTCATGATTTTAAGTATGGATTTTGGTGTTAATGAACTTAATTAGCCAGTCATTCATGGCAACTTTTAATGCATAGGGGCCTGGGCCCTCATGGAAGACGCATCAATGTGGTCACATGACAAAGGCATCTTTGCTTTACAGCATTTATTTATGCTCCTAAGACCTTTGGACAACATTGTTAATTAGTAAAAAAAAAAACAGACAAACAATTGCTTGTCTGCGAAAACCTTCCTCTTACCACATATTCGTTTTTTTTCTCTCTGTCCAAAGATGTTGTTACAGACAGCCAACCATTGATTTTATCCACCATGAAAACCCCCACAGGATCCTGGTTCGCTCCTTCACCAGTGAGACTGTACACGATCTTAGCTTGGCTAGCATGACTGGACTTAATCTAAAAACAGGAGTCACAGTTTAAACCTCGATTAAAAGACACATGGAAAAGATCATTAGCTTTTGTCTAAAGTCAGAAAGACACCTGTGCAATTTGTTTAGGGAAAGGTCCTCTCTCATTCTCTGGGATGCCGATATGAGAAATTTCCCATTTTCTTGGGGGTGAATCCTGTCAGAGAAAATGACACAATCAAATAATATTCACATACAAGTGAGTAAAAAATTGGTTTCTCATTTTCTCATCAAGGTACACTTCCTACTGTGTCATTACAGCTATAATATTGTGAGAAAAATGATTGTGAAAACCTATTGATAATATTACTAATGCAGTTAATCGAACCCAAACCCTGACATCAGTGAGCAGAATGAATCCTTTTGGATCAACAAGCTTTTTATAAATAGCAGTGAAATTCGATGTGTTGTGGAAATGTGTGGAAATATACAGTCTAGGATTTTGCCATTTTTTAAATATATATTTTGCAACCAATTTCAAGTTATCGATGTTTCTATGCCAAGCTAATAACCTCTCTGCGAAAATGGAAGCCTGTATTGCAGCCAACCTTGAGTTTTTTTGGGGGACTTTTGGGATGAAATTAGAAATAATAAACAAGATAGTGCATTGATGTGTGTGTGTGTGTGTGTGTGTGTGTGTGTGTGTGTGTGTGTGTGTGTGTGTGTGTGTGAGAGTGTGTGTAGTTTCTAAGCTTTTTCTGTTAGAACATTTCTGAATAAACCCTGAGACCATTTCAAATCGAGATCCTAAATCATACACAGAAAACAGGCAATGGTTTGTTGATTTTAACAGCTCCAGCTGCAATTCCCCCATCACCCCACCAGTGGGAGCTGTTACTGTATCTTCACTGCGTCATTTTTGTATTCTTTGTTCTACTGCGTACCGATTTTGTTTCTGTTTCTATTAAGGTCTATTCAGAACACAATAAACTCAGAAAGATACTGTTCTGAAATGCTGTATCATTTTATAGACCAACTTGAAATGAGTGAAATACTGAACGGTTCATGACGAGTTTTAGTAAACGAATATTTCCCCATAACCTGCTCTACTGCGGAGGGGCTTTTCGAACCTACTGTAGAACTGCAAATGGATTCTACACCACGGATTCTGCATCATAACCATCAGTAAATACAGTAAACAGTAAACACAGAGACATGAACATCATCTAATTTTGCTGAATAGATATTATTGTGTTGATAGAAATTTGTTAATGGAATATATATACGTTATATTTGATAAAGGATGATTGTGTTTAGAAGATAGGGCTTGGAGTTGTAGTTCAGATGTTAAAAGTAAAAACATCATCTGACGGGTTTGACTTCCAAAATGTGCTTTTCTATTTCTAAACTAAAACTGTGAGCTTTTCTAATGCATAAGGGGGAAAATCTACAGTTTAACCCCAAATCATTAAATCTCATCAATATAAAAAACTGTACACTGTTCAGTTAAAAGTTACCTCTGTGTCAGTTACAAAAATGACAGCATTTCCTGTGCTTGACAAGCCATGACCCTCCATATCTGCTGCCTGAATCTTCAAGATGTATTTCGAATGTTTCTGGAAAGAAATCATCAAATTAATTCATTATCAACAACTGCATATTGAAAGATCTGATTTGTGCTCTCACCACTTTGTCCAGACCTTCAGCATTCACTCCAATCGCTCCAGTAACAGGGTTTATCTCAAACATGTTTGGACTTGGCTCTGGTGGAGTCTGATTAATGATGGAGTATCTGATAGCAGCGTTATTGGTATTCGGATCGTCTGCATCGGTGGCACTGATGGTCATGAACTTATGCCCTTTAGTAAGAAGATGAAGATGGTGAAACCTTACATACTGAAATGAACAATAAAGAAAGTAGTTTAATTAAACTATCTCAAGGCAGTATTGATCTAGATACCTGTTTTAGACTTGTCCGACACACTGCCAATAAATGGATCTTGGCTGAAGATGGGCTTATTATCATTTTGGTCTACTACATGGATGAGAATTTGCGTATACTCATCATGCATATCGTCACCAATGGCATGAACTTGAAGCTGTGAAAAAAAGTTTGTTAAAAATCTAAGGCCTGAATAAGCATTCGATACTAACAGCAGGTTTTCCAGAAATGTGGATTTGAATGGAGGTTTTAAGGGGAACGTTAAGAGAACTGTAAAGGTGGGAACATATTTAAGTTTGTTTGTATATTTACAGTCATGAAGAAAGAATCTCAGGACAAGTGTTAATTATTTGTAAGTCTCCTACCTCATACTTATCTCTTGTCTCTCTGTCTAGGGATCTTGCTAAATAGAGCATTCCAGTGTTTTTGTCCATAAGAAAAAGTCCCACTGGAGGCAGGTTTGCTCCACTACCAGTGATGCTGTATGTCACTCTGGTGTTTTTGGCATGACTGGTCCTGATCTAGACAAGATACAACAACTTTGTTTATACAGATATGCAGTACAACTTCTTGCTTATTGCTGTTGGATTAAAGTCAGTAAACAGAATTTTGGGATGACAAGGCACTAGGAACATTGTACGAGGTGTTTTCAAGAGTGTTTTTCATAGACTTTCTATTGATCCATTGATCCAAACCATCTCTTTATTAGTTAGTTAGTTGCGAGCATATTTTTAAAGGACATGAGTAACATATTGTATATTATTATCAAAGCTCTGAGCTCATGGTTTAAACTCTGGAGTTTTAAGAAAGAGAGAAACTCGCATGGAGTTTTTGCAGAACAGCTTGATAAGTTCTTCTTATGCTCTTCTGCAGAAAATATACGAATTATTATATTATTTTTTCTGGAAAATATCAACAATATGCTTGCAACCAAAACTGTTTGGACGTCTAGGGGAAGTTCATTCCACCACCTTGATATTATATATATATATATATATATATATATATATATATATATATATATATATATATATATATATATATATATTATTTTATTTTATTTTAATTTTTTTTTTTTTTTGGGGGCTGTCAATCGATTAAAATATTTAATCGCTATTAATCACAAATTTATCTCACTGCTTTCCTGTCAAGTGTTTCATGTACCTTAAATTATTAATTTTCAAGTTTTTAATACTCTAACCAACATGGATAAAAATAGATGCTTTATGCAAATGTGTGTTTATTATTAGTGAACCCAAACTCAACATAGACAAAAGGGTTAGGGTTATATACCAATATTTATATAATATTATATATATTATATATGTCTCAAGCAATTAATAGAACTACAAATATGTTCATATATGTTAAAATTTCTGTATGCAATAATAGGTAAATATACATCAAGCCTCTTTTCTGTTTTGGCACAGAGGTGGTATATGTGTGTAAAGGGACGGTTATGGAGGATTTGGACAGGAAAGTGAAGAATAAAACCTGTCTGATCTATAATCTCTGATGGCTTTAAAAGGAATAGGAAATATAAACCAGATCAGATGTGTTTGAACAGGTATTTAATAGGGAAGGTTTTAGCTTTCAATGAGAGATCAGTTCCACATACCTGTACAAGCTGCTTAGGGAATGGTCCTCGGTCATTCTCTGGAATATTGATTGGAGGAATCTCCGATTTCTAAAACAGTTTGGGGAAGAAGCACATATAGCTAAATCAATAAGTTTTTCTATATCATGTTCTCACAGCAGTATTTTTTAGCCAGCTAAATATTTTCAAGCAAAAATGTTTCATCACACAAGTTCATTACAATTATAAAGACAATTAATAATTAGAAGTTTTTATATGAAAACTCAAAATACCACGATTATTAACTAAGCGTCTTACCGAGGTCTGGTCTGTTACAGTAATAACAGCTTTTGCAGTGACTGGACGACCATCCCCCTGCATATCTGCTGCCTGAATCTCAAGAGTGTATTTATGATATTTCTGAAAGAGATGATTATATGTGCTTTATTCAATTAAGAAAATCTCAAGTCATAAATAAAACCCGTGGTTTGTGCACTCACCTGTCTGTCCAGGCCTTCAGCGTTCACTCGGATCGCTCCCGTGATGGGGTTGATAGCAAACATGTTTGGATTGGGCTCTGATGGAGTCTGACTGATGATGGAGTACCTGATATCAGCATTGTCAGTGTCTGGATCATCTGCATCAGTGGCTGTGATGGTCATGAACTCAAGTCCTTCAGTGAGAAGGAAATGAACATTGTGAAACCTTGTGCTTTCATGAAGAGCAGGACAGGGAATAGATTTGTTGATGACATTACATTGATATACCAACCTATTTTTGCAGTTTCTGGTACAAAGCCAGGAAACACATCTTGGGTGAAGGCAGGAGAGTTGTCATTCAGGTCAATTACTTTAACTATAATCTCAATGGAAGGTTCTTTAATGCCATCAGCATTGGACCAGGCATGCGCTTGCAGCTGGAGTCAACAGAAAAATAAGAACATGGTAAAACACTAAAATCTGACAAGAGCAGGACAAACGATTCTACTGTTTGCTAACAAACATCTCAAAATAAATAACAGAAAAATGGCTCACCTTATAAATATCTTTTTGTTCTCTGTCTAGAGGCTTCGAGACATAAAGCTGACCGGTGTTTTTGTCTATTGTGAAAAGTCCCACTGGAGGCTGGTCTGCTCCTTCACCCGTGATTCTGTAAATCATCTGTGTTTCTTTGCCATAGTCCGAAATAATCTGGGCACAAGATGTGACAATTATTTCATTTATAAAATTTTACAGAGTTTCCAAAATTCTGATGTAAATATTGTCTTAAGCCAGCAATGGCCTCAGCTCAGGAGAGGTTCATGCAGGCTTCGCACAAAGAAAGACGATGAGTAAAATAAACAAACAGTACAATATTGCAGTGAGATATTAAATCATTTCAGTTCACTAAATAATTGAATGACATAATGATTGATGGATAATATAAAGTCTCTATCAATGGATAAATTAACAACTGGTTCACTGGGTTGCAAATTTATTAAGGTTAATAAATTTGTTCAAAATTTACCTTTAAAACTTTTCAAGTTTTTAATAGTCTAATCAACATGGATCAATATGGATGCTTTATGCAAATGTATGTTTATTATTAGTGAAACCAAACTGTCAGGGAATCACCAGCCACGCCTCCCCTCTGCACTCAGCACACTCGCAGCACTTCATCTTTATACTAATCACCTTCACCTGTCTCCAATCTACGCTCTCCGTTATAAGGCTTCTGTTCTCACTCACTCACCGTCCGATCTACAGTTCACTCTGGCGATCATCCCTGGACTACCCGTGTTTCAGAGTGGGTAGTCAGTTCCTGGGGTATGTAATTAGCTCATCTGGGATGCATATGAACCAGGGGAAGGTGAAGGCGGTGCAGGACTGACCCCACCTGAGCACCACTAAGGAGCTCCAACGCTTCCTAGGGTTAGCTAACTTCTACCACCGGTTCATCCAGGGCTTCAGTCTGGTCACCGCCCAACTCACCTCTGTGCTAAAGGGGAAGGCCAAGACCCTCATGTGGACCCCAGAGGCCAAGAAGTCCTTCCAGGAGCTGAAGAGGAGATTCATTGTCGCCCCCTCCTACGACACCAGGATCCTCGGCCCCCAATTATCATGGACGTAGATGCCTCCTCCACCGGTGCAGGGTCTGCCTTATCCCAACAGTTGGGGACCCCACCATGGCTCCGGCCCTGTGCCTTCTTCTCAAAGAAGCTCTCCCTGTGGAACTTCTAGCCATCAAGCTAGCGCTCAAAAAGTGGTGTCACTGGCTGGAGGGGGCAGCATACCCCTTTACGATCATAACGGACCATAAGAACCTACAATACCTGCGAGAAGCCAAGCGTTTGAACTCCCATCAAGCCAGATGGGCCCTCCTCTTCACTCGCTTCTATTACACCATCACCTACCGTCCATGCTCCAAGAATGGTAAGGCAGACGCCCTGTCCCGGATTTATGGCCCCGATGAACCAACGGACCCTGAATCCATCATCCCTCCCAAGCTGATCCTCAGCCCTGTCATCTGAAAGTTAGAGAAGGAGATTTGGGCACCTCTTGGTGAACAGCGGTGTGTAAAGCTGTCGCTCAATCTCCTGCAAGAAAGTCCCTGCTGAAGTCGATCCATGAAGCTCCAGGTTCCAGCCACCCGGGGAGGAGACAAACTCTCCTCCTGGCCCAGGCACGCTACTAGTGGCCCTGGATAAGCGAGGAAGTCTCACGATTCGTCCAAGGCTGCTCTGTCTGTGCCATCTCCAAGACCCCATGACATTTCCTGTAGAAAAGCTGGTCCTCCTGCCTTTCCCGCAGTGGCCGTGGTCACAACTGGGGTTTGATTTCATCACTGAAAAGCCCAGCTCGGACGGTAACACCTGCGTCCTTGTGGCTGTGGACTGTTTCTCAAAGGCCTACAAGCTGCTTTCCCTCCGTGGCCTGCCCATATACCTAGAGACTGCCGAGGTGCTGTTCCATCACGTCTTTTTGAACTTTGGCCTCCCTGAGGATATTGTGTCTGATCAGGGACCCCAGTTCACATCCCATGTGTGGAAGGCGTTCTTCCAGTTCCTGGAGATCACAGTCAACCTGTCATTGGAATATCACCCTCAGACAAACGGACAGACAGGAGTTCGGACGCTACCTCCGGTCGTGCTGCAATTGGGACCAAACGAGCTAGAACCGCTTTCTCCCCTGGGCCGAGTATGCACAAAACTCCTTGCGTCAGGGCGCCACCAGGCCTAACCTTATTCCAGTGTGTGCTGGACTTGCAGCCACCATTGTTTCCCTGGACAGACGAGCCCTCCAACGTTCCAGCTGTGGACTACTGGTTCCGGGAAAGCATGCACGTGTGGGAGTCAGCTCACACACACCTCCGACCTGCCCTCAGAACCACCCAGAAGTTCCCGGCTCCTCAGAGGTCGGAGGGCCCCCCTTACCAACCGGGGGATCAGGTCTGGCTGTCCACCCAAGATTTGCGTCTCCAGCTACCCTGTAAAAAAACTCAGGCATCAGGCAGCTCAACAACGTGGCCTATCAGCTTGACCTGCCTCCTCTGTATCTCGGTACTACAGAACACCCTGGGGTTATTGTAGATCCCCCTCGAGATGCTGGACCAGCCGTCGGTGAACTCCGTCCAGAAGGTTTTGATTTCGCGACGTAGGGGTGTCACCCTGAAATACCTTATGGATTGGGAGAGGTACAGACCTGGGGAATGCTCGTGGGTTGCCAACGGGAAGTGTTAGACCCCGAACTCCTGGAGGAGTTTCACGCTGACCGCCGCATACCTCGGGACCGCAGGCACCCCAGGAGGAGGGGGTAATGTCATAGAACCACCAGCCATGCCTCCCTCTGCACTCAGCACACTCTCAGCGCCTCACCTTCATACTAATCACCTTCACCTGTCTCCAATCTACGCTCTCCGTTTTAAGGCCCCCGTTCTCACTCATTTGCCGTCCGATCTACAGTTCACTCTGCGATCATACCTGGACTACCCGTGTTTCGGAGTATACCCGTTTTCCGTTTTTTTTTACCCATTTTCCGTCTTTCCTTCTTTCCTTTCCTTATTATATATGTCTCAAGCAATCAATAGAACTACAAATATGTTCATATATGTTCCGATTTCTGTATGCAATAAGAGGTAGATATACTGTACATAAAGACTCTTTTCTGTTTTGGCACAGAGGACGGTTACGGAGGATTTGGACAGGAAAGGGAAGAATAAAACCTGTCTAATCTATAATCTGCGATGGCTTTAAAAGGAATAGGAAATATAAACCAGATCAGATGTGTTTGAACAGGTATTTAATAGGGAAGGTTTTAGCTTTAAATCAGAGATCAGTTTTACATACCTGTACAAGCTGCTTAGGGAATGGTCCTCTGTCATTTTCCGGGATATTGATTGGAGGAATCTTCCATTTCTAATAGTTTGGGGAAGAAGCACATATAGCTAAATCAATAAATTTTTCTATATTGTGTTTTCACAGCAATATTTTTTAAATATTTTTAAGCAAAATTTATCATCACACAAGTCATTACAATTATAATGATAAATAATTAGAAGTTTTTATATGAAAACTTGAAATATCACGATTATTAACTAAGCGTCTTACCGAGGTCTGGTCTGTCACAGTAATAACAGCTTTTGCAATGACTGGACGACCGTCCCCCTGCATATCTGCTGCCTGAATCTCAAGAGTGTATTTATGATATTTCTGAAAGAGATTATTATATGTGCTTTATTCAATCAAGAAAATCTCAAGTCATAAAAAAACGTGGTTTGTGCACTCACCTGTCTGTCCAGGCCTTCAGCGTTCACTCGGATCGCTCCCGTGATGGGGTTGATAGCAAACATGTTTGGATTGGGCTCTGATGGAGTCTGACTGATGATGGAGTACCTGATATCAGCATTGTCAGTGTCTGGATCATCTGCATCAGTGGCTGTGATGGTCATGAACTCAAGTCCTTCAGTGAGAAGGAAATGAACCTTGTGAAACCTTGTGCTTTCATGAAGAGCAGGACGGGGAATAGATTTGTTGATGACATTACATTGATATACCAACCTATTTTTGCAGTTTCTGGTACAAAGCCAGGAAACACATCTTGGGTGAAGACAGGAGAGTTGTCATTCTGGTCAATTACCTCGACTATAATCTCAATGGAAGGTTCTTTAATGCCATCAGCATTGGACCAGGCATGCACTTGCAGCTGGAGTCAACAGAAAAATAAGAACATGGTAAAACCCTAAAACCTGACAAGAGCAGGACAAACGATTCTACTGTTTGCTAACAAACATCTCAAAATAAATAACAGAAAAATGGCTCACCTTATAAATATCTTTTTGTTCTCTGTCTAGAGGCTTTGAGACATAAAGCTGACCGGTGTTTTTGTCTATTGTGAAAAGTCCCACTGGAGGCTGGTCTGCTCCTTCACCCGTGATTCTGTACATCATCTGTGTTTCTTTGCCATAGTCCGAAATAATCTGGGCACAAGATGTGACAATTATTTCATTTACAAAATTTTACAGAGTTTCCAAAATTCTGATGTAAATATTGTCTTAAGCCAGCAATGGCCTCAGCTCAGGAGAGGTTCATGCAGGCTTCGCACAAAGAAAGACGATGAGTAAAATAAACAAACAGTACAATATTGCAGTGAGATATTAAATTATTTCAGTTCATTGAATTATTGAATGACATAACGATTGATGGATAATATAAACACTTCCCATTGGGACTCATGGAGAAATCATCTGTGTACCACACATATATGTTTGATTCTCACCTGCAATCTTCTTTGGGAAAGGTCCTCTATCATTTTCTGAAATTTTGATTGGAGGAATCACCCACCCTCTTTTTTGCCTCCTCAACCCATTTGAAGATTTTGGAAACACAAGAATTGGAAGAACTGGGGGCAAGTCGGTCTATAAAAAATAATGAAAAAAAAATAAATCAGTGTTGCTTAAATGGAAAATCTAATTGCTTTCTCTTCAAAGTTTTGGATAATGAAGCTGAAGGCTAAAAATAAAACTAGATGGCATCAGCTGCTTTGGTTGATGTATGGTAGAGACTTAAGTCATTTAAAGTCAAATTTAAAGTCACTTTAAATATCTTTAAATATAAATTTTCCAGAAAACAGGAAATGTTGCAGTTTGTCCTGCAGAAGTTGTGTACCTGTGCAGACTCAATCTCATCAACATCTCCACCCTGATGTTCCACTCTGACCAAGGCAGTGTGTTTCTTTCCACTGGAGTCCCAAGCATGGACAGAGAACATCTTATGGCCATCATGAAGATTGGCCTGTTTCCTCAGCTTCACAGTGCCATCTGAGTCGACGTGATACTGTGCGTCATCCGCCGTAAACTTGAAACGTGTTCCTCCATTGCAGTCATTAAAAACAACTGAAAACATGATAGAAAACATAAGAACTTTCATTTATTACAATCCAGTGATACCAATGTAAAGAACAGAGTGATTGTAGAAATGATGGTGCTGGAGAACGGGCTGTAGATGTGGATGGTAAAGTTAAAAAAGCTGCAAAACATGTACTACATATGATTTCCTCAACAGACAATGATTTCCACACTGTCAGCAGGAAAAATATATATAGAGCTGTTAATTTCTTTCCAGCCACATGGTTTCTGACATTTTGATTAGACATAAATGCCAAAATTCTTCTCCTGGTTTTTTCCTGCATCTTAATAAAAATGATCAGCAAGCTGATTTATCTATTATAAAATGCCAAAGCAATGCGTTTTTGTTTCAACTCTCTCCTCAGATAGGAACCGAGAACATTGTGGTAGTGTTGACTCACTTGTGCCGATCTTTGTGCCCCCCTGCAGGTGTTCTCTGGGAACTCTGAATAGGAAAAGATCAGAACCGAATCCAGGAGAACATGACTGAGACTCACCAATTCCACACTGCAGAACCTGGACAAGAAAATATTTTGTGTGTGTATAAGATTATCACTGCCATGTATGTAGTTTTTGGGGTTGACAGGCTCTAATTAGGCTCCTGCAGATCAGAGTAGCCTGGTGTAAACCTGTCCAATAGATCTGAATAAATATTTAAGACAAATACTATTTAAGCTAATTAGAGAAAACACTAAAATGTAGACCTTCAAACTTAATCAGACTCTATAATTAAACGGTATGAAAGTGTGCTCAGTGCATCAAATAAGAACATGGTAAAACGCTAAAACCTGACAAGAGCAGGACAAACGATTCTACTGTTTGCTAACAAACATTTTGAAATAAATTGTTTATTCTGTTCTTTATTTCTCACATATAGAAAAAAGTGCAACCACGTAACCCCCGACAAAGTAACCGACTTCAAGTGGGTGTTATTTGTCATACTGATCAGAATGCTATATAACTGGAATTAAGGGAAAAAAATCATTTACCTGGATTAAGCAAATCACAGCTACCAACTTCACCCTGCTTACAGGCTCCATTTGATGTCAAAAATTAGCAAAAACTACCAAATCTTACTAATCCAATTGTGGACGGAGGGTCACATCTGCTTTAAAGCAGATGTTATGGGTGTGTTTGTATGGCAGGGGGTGGTACGCAGGGGCAGTTTCACTGAAATATTTTGAGATTGTTAGAACTTGTTGGTTCTTTCCTTAGAAAGAACCAACAACAAATGCTGATACTGCAGATAAAGAAAGATGGCTGATTGGGTAAGACAGAAAACATGATTAGACTTGGTTTCTGTAACATGTCAAGGCAGTATATTCTCTAAACTTTCATTCCAGTTTTCCTTCAAAACATCTTATAAAATCTTTTGTTTTTGTAACTTAAAATAAACACAGGCGAAGTCTTCTAGCCGGTCATGAATCTTAATACTGAGGCTTTGAAAAGGGTGGAAACATTAAATATTTTATGGTTTCTGAGAGACACATGCATGTTCCTTTGACCAAACAAATCTATAAATCGTCCACTTTATTCTCATTGAAAAATTCTCCCTTAGCATAAAGAACAGCGTCACACACTTCGTTTCTCCAAATGTTCAGCTGAAATACTTTGCTATGCCTCTTGTAAAACTCATCAAAGATGTTCTTCACTCGTTGGAGATTTTGTTCTTGTGATCCAGTTTATCCCAGAGCAGTTCAATAGGATTTAGGTGTGGGGACTGGGACGGATGTTCCCTAATAGGACACTCTAACACTCCAGACAACGCTTACAGAGTTTGGACTTACGCTTCTGATCATCGTCTTGTTGTATGGTGAGATGCAAGTGACTTACAAGTGCAGCAAATTCCAGTCCAAGCAGCAAAATCCAATCGAAGCAAATTATTACAATCAACACAAGGTTTGGATTACGGATAAACTTATAAGAAATAAACTTATAGGCACCAAACTTATACATTTCAAAATTTTAACCTCTTTATATTTATTTACTGTGACAATTATGAAGATAAATGAACATAATGTTTTGGATGAAACAGTGGTTTCAATCATCTGAAGACAATACGAGGGGCGTTCAAATCAAACCGGGACTTTTGAAATTATAAAATAAAAGAACAAATTTACAGGGCTAATAATACTATAATACAAAATACATCATGCAGATGTGTCACATCATCAGTGATGTATCCTGGGTTCATTGGGTGTTTTGGGTCTTTCAACATCAGACACCCTCGTCTAGGCGACCCAGCCGGGGTTAATCAGACCCTAACCTGTGTCCCAGTCATCTAGCTGCTTTATCTGTGGCTTCAGTTGCGGTTCTAATCACCTTCCTCTTTGTCTCCCCAGTGATTCCAGGTAGAGTAAGCACTTTGCAGAGTGAACGCCCTGCAAAACCTCTACAGCCCACCTCCAACAGCTCACACCATGTTTTCCAGCCCTACCTTCTGCACTCTTGGTACTTAGCCCACTTCCTCTCGTTGGCCTCTTCCATGTGCTCTTCCCAGGGCACAGTGAGCTGCAATAAATTCAACTACTTGGTGGAATCTGAGACAATGATCACGTCTTGTGTAGATGTTAATCTGGTAGGGATCTTCAGCTGTTTATCTAGATCCACCAGCAATTGCCAGTCTGTAGCAGAAGTATGAAGACCAGACTTTACTCTGGATTGTGGGTGGGCCTTCTCTCTGGCTCTTAAAAACTGGATGGTCTTTGGCTTGAAATGGGCTTTGTTGGCATTAATGGCTATGGCTAAGCTCTCAGCAACTGACTTAAGCACTTTGTCGTGGTGCCAATGATAGTGCCCATCTCCGGGGGCTTTTGAGCAGCTGCCGAGGATATGTTCTAGCAATCCCCTTCCCAAACAGCTGGGACAGGAAGGTGTCTCACTTTTTCCCCAGAGGTAAAGGTTTGCAGGACTTGGTAAGACATTATAGATGCTTTGGACTAAGAACCTGATACGATGGTAATCTACTTTCCAAATATCAGCCCAGTTGATCTTACGCTGCCGAACATTACCCCATTTAGTCCAAGTTACTTGTACACCTACAAGAACAAGTAAAAAAGATTTGTCCGAACGCCTGAACCATCCTAGTACGGCCTGCTTCACTTCATCATCAGGGAACTACCTCTGACTGGGACAGTAGATGTCACTGACGGCCATCTTTGAAACATTTACACAGTTCAAATGTCTTACTGCGGCTGAGCGTCTCATCACCATACTGCGCTTGATGTCTTCTGTAGATATCTACGGGTTTTATGCCTTGTTCATAACAAACTTCAGCATCACACGCTCTTCCACACGTGCAGTAACACTGTCATCTGCCATATTGATTAACGCGACATACGTGTGCGCTGCCCAGCAGTAATAGGACACGCCGGCCACTTACTACTGCTTACTACACAGCCACGCCCACGCTATCGTCCATTTTTATACCAGTAACATAAAATGTCCCAGTTTGACTTGAATCTCGTGCATCACCTCTAATGCCATGTACTTCTTTTATAATGGAGTCAAATCAGTGTGTCATTTATAATAAAAATCGATGACATACTTCACATTTACAGCATTTGTCTGGCGCCCTCATCCAGAGCGACTTACAACTGAGCAGCTTAGACTTAAGGGCCTTTCTCAAGGGCCCCACAGTGACAGCATGGCGGGGCTGGGATTTCCATTTTTACTGTAAGTTAAACATCACTGCTTCTGGTTCTGGCCCTCCAGGGGTTAAATTGCAGAAGAATAAATACAAATAAACACTACCAGATACAAAAGTACCACCAGGGGGCGGTATACGCATGTGTGTTTCAGTTGCACACTTTAACAGGATGGAATGTAGATGATGAGGATGACTAACTCGTTGTTCTTAGATAAAATTCCACCTGTGGAAACAGGAGACAGGAGATATGAGGAACTTGTGAAGTGAGATGACACAGCGATGGTATTCATTCACATATATAAAGCAGACACTCTGTAATCACAGCGAGGTCTTTTAACGCTGCACAGTATGCGATAGCAGAGATAGCAGGATATCAGAAAGCTTCTAGCTGACCGTGTTCCTAGTACAAATACTTCTGTCTTATGAATAAGTAGACGGACGTTACTTAGCATCCAGCCTCTAATCAACGCTACACATTGTTAACATTATGAAGCATATCTGAACACAAATTTTAGCATCACAGAGAAGGCTAATACCATGTTTATGGATAATTGTATGCAGATTTAGCATTTTCGAGGTGGTATCAAAAGGTTTTGAGATTAGTTTTATAACACGCCAACAGAGGGCAGCACAGGGCTGCACGCAAAGTCACAGGGAGCACCAACTTTCATAAGTCAGTGTGGCAAAAGACATCGTCCTGTGTACATCGGGAGCCGTGTAACTGGTGCTAAACTGACCATGTGTGCACCCCGTCACCAAACTCCTCCTCACACGTGAGTTTCTCGCTGGATACCACCTCGTATAATGGAAAAATTGTTGAGGTCTAAAACAGAGCTTTGTGGAGAGAAACAGAGAACTGTAAAGACCTCCACACTGATACTGATCCGCCAGATAAGACCTGAGCCAGGAGAACAATGTTCCCTTAACCCCAGCAACATTTCGAAATCTATCTAGAAGAAACTTCTTGTGTTGGAAAAGCAGCACCGAGATCAAGCGACACACGCATATGCACTTTAACCAGCAATGATGAAGCCTAAATCCTGATGAACACCTTACAGTATGAAAGTGGAGGAGGTCAGGAGGCTCCAGTTCCAGTTCATCTCAAAGGAGTTCAGTGGGATTGAGGGGTCAGGGCTCTGTGGAGGACACACAAAGTCTTCACATCAACAACCATGTTTTTATGGAGCTCACGTTTATGTTTAAGAGCATCGCCTTGCTGGAACGCAGTTTATATAATTAAATAATTCCAGTTTGTGGCAGCAGCTTGTGGAAGGAGCAGATGTTTTTGCAGTGAATCTGCAGGACAGTGGTGATCAAGGATCAGGGTTAGGAACCTGTGCCCTAATAAATAGGCTGTATAGCATGTGTGTGGTTTATATTTTGACAAATAGTTCAGTATAGTAGTATACACTGTATGAGCAAAAGTATTGGGACACCTGACTTTTCCAGAGGCACATAATTGTATCAGACATCTATGGATGCAATTTTCCTTTTCCTAACAGACTAAATGTGGAATGGGATGTCCAAAAAGGAGAACATCTCATTCTCAGATGTCCATAGATTTGTGCCTGTATAAAGTAGGTGTAGCTGGTGTAACCTCAAAGTTCTTGGTGAGAGTGTGTGAGGAGTTAGGGTACTCTCATTGTGTGCCAGCAACCATTCAAAACTCTCTCGTGATGACGTGCAGGAGAATGGAGCACCAAACTGCATCCATTCATTACGCACAGAGTTCTCATAGATTTTTTCTTTTGATAGTTATATGTTCTGGAAACATTTCCGAGCGGTGGATTAG